>NC_087162.1:282500-327500 GCF_035594125.1 Scylla paramamosain | reverse complement strand
ACACAGCACATCACAGCCGCCTAACACTAATGCTCATGTGGTGGTCAGTGCAGGGCTTCCCTTGCACCCAGAGAGCTCGTGGTTGTATTCATTTCATGCTGGCGTGGCGTGGACTTCAAGCCATCCTAAAGATTTACTAATAATACCGAGTTACCTACGCATTCCTCGTCAAAACTCTACAGCGCTATGAATGTTTTATTAATCAAATCATCCGTAAAATGGACCCTTACTTAACTACGTGTCCTCGTATAATAATGCTGGGATTGAGGAGTGAAGAATACGAGTACATATGGATATGATATCATAGATGGCTGGCCCTTGAGTGAGAGAGAGTCCCGTCATGGCAACTCACTCTCATCAAGATAGAAGATGTAGGTTTTGCGATACGTGTGTGTGTGTGTGTGTGTGTGTGTGTGTGTGTGTGTGTGTGTGTGTGTGTACCTTATAATAGTTACAGTAAGCGCCTTAAAACTTCAGGAGAATTAATGTGAAACGTACGAGTGAAGTGAACGAAAATAATCTGCGTGGGTAGTAACTGGCTCTGGGGTTGTGAGAGAAAGACAAGGGCAAGTGTCCTGCATTCCTTATCTCGTGACAGTCAAACACATCAGTACACTCCAACACCCCACACACCACACTCGCCCCTCCTCACAGCACCCGTTCATCCAGCCCCGCCCTCCTTCACTAGCACTATTCTGACTGTCTCATGTATTTCGTGACAAACACATACGTATATTCACACCCACACACCACACTGGCCCCTCCTTACACCACCCATCCAACCAGTCCTGCACTCTTCCACTAGCACCATTCCCACTGCCTCGTGCCTCAACTATCAATCTCCCCCTTCCTCTTCACCCAGCCACTCTAAACTCTCCCCCAAGCTTCCCTCCCCTCACTCCCTCTCTCCCCGCTCTCCTCTAATCCTCACGTGCTCTCTCAGCTGCCTGTGTGCCATACATTTTCGCCACTTGCCTTTTTTCCAGCCTTCCTCTCTCCCAGTACATGCATCCGTACAAAGCTTCCTACCCGAGATAATGGTGTCTCTTGCCTTCCCTCCATCTCCTTCCCACTTGGAAAGATCAACATGCAAAGCAAATAAACCAAGTAAACGTTAAGCTCTTGATATAAACAATGAGGTTGATTTGATATTCTCCCCAATGCTTCGCTTATATGCAGAGGCGTCAGTTAGAGGAGGAGGAGGAGGAGGAAATGGAAGAGGAAGAGTTTGTGAGGAAATGTATATTATAATAACAACAATAGCTTCGTCACGTTGCTACCAAATTCTTTCCTTGCTTGATATCAGCGAATTTTCATTATAACTCGTCTACACTTAAGTGCAGTGGCGCCAGATAGAGAAGGAGATAGAGGAGGAGGAGGAGGAGGAGGAGGAGGAGGAGGAGGAGGAGGAGTTTCAGTGAAGAATAATCATAATAACTACATTAGCTTTGTCACGCCGTTATCAAACTCCTCCTTGCTTAGTGTTAGTGAATTTATCATCATTACTCGTCCTGGAACGCGCTGGGCCACATCACGTGCAGCTTACTACACTCCCACCTTTGTTTGTACGATGGCTAGCAACTGACTGCACTGACATCCTAATACCATCCTTCCTTATACGTGGTGAGTGACGAGAAGACTCACGATGTGGCGTCAGGAAGTACTAACCTGTCTGCCTCCTGCGAAGATCATCAACACCTGATAAGATGCGCGGAGGTCAAGTAGGAGGTAATAGATGTTGAGACTGCAGAAAGAATAGGTTCACTCGGCAAGTCTCACTCCCGCTCACCGCAACGATGTTTTTTTTGTTTTTTTTTTCTTACTCAATTCGCCATAGAGTGTATTTCTTAAAGAAGTTATTGAAATGTACGTAGTTTTGTTCCGTCTTACTTCTCCGTCTCTGACTCTTCTTCCTCCTCCTCCTCCTACTCCTCCTCCTACTCCTCTTCTTCTCACTCTTAATTCTCTTTTTCTTACTTTTAACCCTCCTCCTCCTCCTCCTCCTCCTCCTCCTCCTCCTCCTCCTCCTCCTCCTCCTCCTCCTCCTTCTCATCCTCCCCCTCCTCTTCCTCCAGTAGTCGTACGTATATTCTACATTTTTTCCTACTTCTGCTCCCCTCCTCCTTTCACCATCACCATCATCAGCATCAGCATCAGCATCATCCTACAGAAAGTCAGTATTTATATATTAAGAAAACGATTGGATGATCACAAAGGCGAGTAAATATCGTTATATAAAGATCAGAAAAACACTGACAGACAGAGACGCCTCCCTATCCATCGCAGGGCCACATTGCATCACACAAGTGAGAAACTCTAACACTTGTGAGCCTCTCCACCTCACCTTCACCACCCACGATCTGCTTAGGAGGCCCAGAGAGAGAGAGAGAGATAGAGAGAGAGAGAAAGTAGATATGCAGACAGACACGGATAAATAGGCAGATAAACACACACACACACATACACACACACACACACACACATATATATATATATATATATATATATATATATATATATATATATATATATATATATATATATATATATATATATATATATACATATAAAGGTGGAGAAGAAGGAGGAGGAAGAGGAGCTAGAGAAGCTGAAGGAGGAGGAAGAGGAAGTCGCGAAGAAAGAAAGAGAAAGGGGGAGATGACGGAAATGATATGTTAGGGAGGTAGAATGTTAATGTGTCGCTTCCTTTCTACCTGGCTACGTCACTTCCTGTCCTTTACTAAGATGTATCCTGATGACTTTTACGTAACATTCAAACCAGACATTGTTCGTCCTGCAAACAAACATAGGATGAACAAGGCTTTGTGTATAAACATATGCATGCACACCATATGCGCGGCACACCTCCCTTTATAGTCGTGATTTTTTACCAAGAGAAGAAAACAATGAAAGCCACTTAAAAGATTCCAGGTGCCTGTAATTCTTTTGACGTATCACAGCTGCAAATTGGCTTGTTGTTAATGTTCTCTGGAGGGGAAACCCAGTGCAGAGTACAGACTTCTGCGAGGCGTCTCCTTCCGTGTTTCTGAGGAGAGAGAGAGAGAGAGAGAGAGAGAGAGAGAGAGAGGAGAGAGAGAGAGAGGAGAGAGAGAGAGAGAGAGAGAGAGAGAGAGAGAGAGAGAGATTTTAAATGCACTCCAGAGACAGCCCAACCAGCTTTTGAAATGGTACAGTCACACGCACACCAACTGCCCACCAGTGTTTCAGACGGTAGGCCCACAGCCGCATCAACATCCCAACCAGCTTTTCAAACGGTAGTCACCCTTACCCTCACTAATAACTCAATAACGTTTCCAGACGGTACACTGACGCCCCCAAGAACGCCTGACCTGCACCACTCTGTAGCTACGATTTCGTCAGGATGAGTGAGGAGAACGGTACCTCGGACACCTGCACGCCTACCCACGAACAGAACCCCTACGGCCGCTCTATCGTCTTCCTCGGGCGGGAAAGATCACCTGCCTTCGTCACCGAGTCTACCCGCCTACCTGCCCGCCTCACCCCTGGCCAGGTGAGTGAATGTGTATTCCTCACCTGTATTATGTAAAAGTTGATATGCTGGCAATTAACTCCACAAGTGAGCGTTCCTGTGAATGGTGCGGTACTAAAGTATTGAGATTTGCTGGTTGTACTTGTTATTCAGAAGTAGTAGTAGTAGTAGTAGTAGTAGTAGTAGTAGAAGTAGTAGCAGTAGTAGCAGTAGTAATAATTAGTAATAGTAGCAGTAGTAGTAGTAGTAGTAGTAGTAGTAGTAGTAGTAGTACTCCTAGTAACAATAGTAGTAGTAGTACCTAGTAATAATAGTAGTAGTAGTAGTAGTAGTAGTAGTAGTAGTAGTAGTAGTAGTAGTGGTAGGAGGAGGAGAAGAAGGTAGGAGGAAGAGTGAAAGCAGCAGCAGCAGCAGCAGTAATAGTATAGTAGTAGTAGTAATAGTAGTAGTAGTAACAAGAGTAGTAGTAGTAGTAGTAGTAGTAGTAGTAGTAGTAGTAGTAGTAGTAGTAGTAGTAGTAGTAGTAACAGTAGTAGTAGCAGCAGTAGTATCACTTACGTATGATGCGTCACAAATGGCCCTTTTGCGCACATGCCCGCAATTCAAATTGTGTGTGTGTGTGTGTGTGTGTACTTGCGTGAGCATACAAACAGGTCGGTGTCTTCCTGCAGGTGCTCGTCAAGGTGGAGCTGGCAACAATCTGCGGCTCAGACTTACACACCCTGAACGGAACCAGAACCACATCACAACCCTGGTAAGATTAAATCCTCTCTCTCTCTCTCTCTCTCTCTCTCTCTCTCTCTGCGTCTGTCACTAACCACGACAAAACGATTCTCACAGTTTATCTTCACGTCTGTACTTACCTTCACAGTGAGGAACGTGAAGAAATCCACACTAACTCGAGCACGCCCCCCACCCCCAATATAGACACGGAAGTATCTGCGCGTACAGTACACATACACACACACACACACGCACACACATTGGGCTGAGAAAACAAACGCCAAGCCTCTCTCTGTTCACTTTCACTTCCTTCACACACACACACACACACACACACACACACACACACACACACACACACACACACACACCTCCACGTGAGCCAGTTACCTTCCTCGAGCTATTTGAGAGGGAGCAGAGAACAAAACGCATTAAAATTTCATAAAGAAAAAAATATCTGTTATCAATTTCAACCGACCATTAAATATAGAGGCATGGGAAGGATGGATAGAAAACCATAATAGTAAGAGTATCATGCTTTAGAGAGGCAGGGGAAGGGAAAAAAATAATAGAAAAAATAGTAATTGAATAAAAAAAAGATGGTATACTCACTTAACCACTCAATACTTTTTTTTCTTATCAAGAGGAGAATGATGAGAAGGTTGTGATAAATATTGATGTTTCTATCTTGTTATTCTTTCAACGCTTGTGTGCAAATGAAATTACTTGGGGCGCCTCGCATGGAAATGTGTAGAAAGTAATGTCAACATGTTATGATATTACTGAACTGTTTATGTGACAACTTGCAGAGAGAGAGAAAGAGAGAGAGAGAGAGAGAGAGAGAGAGAGAGAGAGAGAGAGAGAGAGAGAGAGAGAGAGAGAGAGAGAGAGAGAAGCCATACTATGTCTGTGTTAAAAATAAACCAGTTGGAAGGAATATTTAGGCTGGAATCTTGCGTTTGTGTTCATGTGTCTATATTGCACCACCACCTGGCATTCCTCGACCTCTGATTACATATATATTTGTTTTATTATCCTACCCCTCCTCTTTCCTCCCCAGTCGTCCACCACCACTCAACCCCTTTTCTCTGTGTCCGTTTATGTATCTTCACCACCACCACTACCTTTCTATTTATATTATCAATTTTCCGTCCATTTATCATCCTAAGTTCTCTGTCGTATCTCCTTTACCTCATATACATCCACTTCCCTCCTCAGTCTTCCATTATCCCTCCACTCTTTCCACCTACTCCCTTCCTCCCATCGTCTGAAACCTGAGACTGATCCACAATCACTTTGAAAAACAGCACAGCCTTCACAGCACAAGGAGAGGATATTTATTGACTTCAGTGAGTGTCGAATCGACCCTCTACCTTATTGCGTCTCCCCTGACTGTGTGTGGAGGCCAGAGGAGAGTGATCGTTTGTCTTTGTCTGCCTAATTTACCATTTAGTTGCTGAGTGGCTAGCTTGGTGCGGGTCTAGCTGACTTAGATACTGGAAGGCTGACAGAATGAATGATTATGCCCGGTTAACTAAATATGGTTAAAATTACCGGTACCATTATGCTCCCGGTTATCTTAATGGATGGATTATCTTAATGGATGGATTGTCTTTCCTCTGCCACCCACCAGTGTACTGGGCCACGAGGGCAGCGGTCTGGTGATAGCCTCGGCGAGAGAGGGATTGCGGGAGGGCCAGCGGGTAACGTGGGGCGTGTGTGCCTCGTGCAACAAGTGCCTCCACTGTTCCATTGGGCTGGAGAACAAATGCAAGACGCTTCAGAAGGTGAGTTATGACGAGGAATAGTAAAAATGAGGAGCAGGGAGCAGCGGCGTCGCTCTGAGGTGAATAGTTGGGTTCCTTGAACTTTCTTGAGGGAACATCAAATTTTGTAAGGAAGTCTTGTAAAGTTTGAAGTTTCTTATACTTGAGATGAATTTGCAAACGAACCAGCTAATTTTTCATATTTGCCATACCGCAGATGATTCGCAGTAAATAAGCCAGCTATATAACATTGATGTACTGAGTGCTCGAGTTGGAACCTCTCAGGTCGTAACAGAGAAACTCCTCCAAACACTGGCCTTGCTCCCCCTCAAGGAAAATATATGACTCTTTCTTCAACCCAACGAACCGCCGTATAAGGCAACCTCAGTACAGGCTGTATTGCTATAGCTTGACATCCTAGCTCTCTCTCACTTGCCATTAATCACATCAAGTATTGTACCACCACTACGCACTACGTACCTATGTGGTTAAGGCAAAGTCCATTTTATATATATATATATATATATATATATATATATATATATATATATATATATATATATATATATATATATATATATATATATATATATAAAGAGAGAGAGAGAGAGAGAGAGAGAGATACAGATAGATAGATACATAGATAGATAGATAAATAGATAGATAGATAGATAGATAGACAAACAGAGAGATAGATAGATGGATAGATAGATATAGATATAGATGCATTTCGAAACAGATTATCTTCCTTAAATAAAATGTAAACTTTCAACTTAAAAACAGGTATACATGCACATAAAAGCCATTCACACACACACACACACACACACACACACACACACACACACACACACACACACACACACACACACACACACACACACACACACCACACACAGTTTATCACTTCATTGCCCCCTGTCCATGGCGGCCCGCACGCCCAGTGTGGACACACCGTGGTGTCCGCCGCCCCTCTCTTCGGGACATACTCCACCCACGTCCTGTGTCCCCCTGGTACACCAGTGGTTCCTCTGCCCCCCGCCCTCACGCCCACACTAGCTGCCCCCATCAACTGTGCCCTTGCCACCATGGTCAATGCACTCTCCAAAGTGCCGCCCTCGCCGCCTCTGGGCCAGCCTGGGGCGTCCGTGGCCCTAGTGCAGGTAAATAACATTTCTCTCTCTCTCTCTCTCTCTCTCTCTCTCTCTCTCTCTCTCTCTCTCTCTCTCTCTCTCTCTCTCTCTCTCTCTCACCTCATGAGGACCGCGAGGTCTGCTGTGGCCTGTTTTTCTATGTAACTCTACAGTATGTAAATCTCTCATGATATGACATGGCATGACATCAGAGAGCGCCAGTATCATACACAGTAACAGTGGACACGCGCCGCACCTTTCCTCCCCAGGGGGCAGGCATGCTGGGACTGTACGCCTCCGCCCTGCTTAAGGAGGCGGGATTCTCCAAGGTGTTCTGTGTGGACGTCAACAGAGTGAGACTGACGAGAGTGGTGGATTTCGGAGCCATCCCAGTGCATCCTGATCAAGGTAAGAGGAGGAGGAGGAGGAGGAGGAGGAGGAAGAGGAGGAGGAGAAGGAGGAGGAGGAGGCATAAATTGACGCTGCCAGGAGCCACATGAACTGTTTTGTTTCTCTACACGCAGAGGAGGAGGTGATTCCCGCGGGCAGCGTCGATGTGGTCTTCGAAGTGTGCGGCAATAAAGAGGTAGGCAAAAATAATCTCTCTCTCTCTCTCTCTCTCTCTCTCTCTCTCTCTCTCTCTCTCTCTCTCTCTCTCTCTCTCTCTCTCTCTCACACCGAGCGCCTCTCCCTAGGTGGTGAGCCAGGGCGTGAGAGTTCTGAGGGAGGGCGGGACCTACGTGCTGGTGGGCCTTGTGTGTCCCTCCGATGCACACCTGCCTGTCACCGCTCTAGTGCTCAAGTGCCTGACGGTCGTGGGTAAGTTCTCCTTCTCCTCCTCCTCCTCCTCATCATCATCATCATCATCATCATCAATACCCTCTTTCTTTTTCTTCGTCTTCTCATGTTTTATTAATTTATTTCATTTTATTTTTATTTATTACTATCATTTATTTATATATATTTTTTTATGTAGAAGGGGCTCTGGTCAATGTCTGAAGAGAATGGTAAAGAAAAAAAAATATCCACTTAAGTACCAGCCCCTAAAGAATACAACCAAAAGGAGTTATTCAAAAACTAACTGCCATAGCTATAAACAGTCCTTAAGTCCTTCCCTAACCTCATTCCTTCCCAATCCTCCCCCTCGGTCAGGCGTGCACAACTACACGGCCAAGCATCTCCATCAGGCTGTGACCTTCATGGAGCGCCACCACGACCGCTACCCCTTCGCCTCTCTAGTCGGGCTCGTCTACCCACTCTCGGACTTCAGGGTGAGTCAGTGAGTGGGGCGGGAAAACTTATATTCCAAGAGAAAATATATGAAAATAACAGTATCTCTACTTCTAGATTCTTGGTTTTACATTTCGTTCAAAATCTGAAGTAATATATGTTCGGAAAATTACCAATAAAACTTTTTTTTTTTTTAATGTGGAAGGCTACAGTTTTGCACGATGGTGATATAAAGTCAGCTCAAGTTGTTGCACAGTTAGCTCAGGCTCTTGATATTATATTACTGTTACGGAATGCCTGTATGGCTCATGATGACATAACCTTACCAAAGTAGTTTTTTTTTTTTTTTTTTTTTTTTTTTTTAGAAGGAGGAGGATGTAGAGGAAGAAAGGTAGTGGAGAAGGAGGTGGTGGTGGAGAAAGAGATGGAGGAGAAAAGGTGGTGGAGAAGGAGACATTAATGAGGATGGCGTGCAACATTTCAGTGTGCCGTGGAAGCTGCCCGAAGTGGCCAGTTCTTCCGCGTGGGAGTCAACCCTCAGCAGTGATGCAATAAGGTGTGTGTGTGTGTGTGTGTGTGTGTGTGTGTGTGTGTGTGTGTGTGTGTGTGTGTGTGTGTGTGTGTGTGTGTGTGTGTGTGTGTGTGTGCTACAAAAAAGCTATGTAAATCATTCTAGTCTCACATACTAAAGTGTTTTCAGTGTTTTATAAATGCACTGCGTCTTGAGTCAAGCTAGACTGGGATAACTTCAGTTAACACAGGATTTGGTCTACCTTTGATAAACACCGCAAATAAAACAACTGCAAAAAAAGAAAATTGTGTTTTAATATCCACAAGATACCTGTATATAAATACGTGTATGTAAATACAAATCTATATTCTACGTGCACTGACCCTATTAAGTGCAGAGGTAGTCTGAGAATTTAGAGGTTGCGTTATGAGGAAGGAACGGCTGGGTCATGGTCATAGACCACAGCGAAACAGAACAATCGTTGGTGGTGTTACGATATGGAAGTTGTAATTGTGGCCAAAAACACCACTAAGGGATCTGAATAGAGATTTGAATACCCAACAGTCAATGAAACAAAAATTAAATAAGTAAATAAATAAAAATACCATTTAATAACAATCAGATTCAAAGAAAGTGAATGAGCCACCTAATATTGTCAATATAATGAACGCAAGTATCTACATTACACACAATGAAAACTATTGCTGACACGTAATTTGTTATAGTACAGGATACGAAATCTCCAAAGAATTAAGATATATGAATGCGGGAAAACACACAAAAGAAGAGAGTGCCGGGTATACTTACCAACGTTACAGTGACGACCTGCCAGCGGCAAGATACAACCTTCGAAGGCACCAACAAGAACACCAGAACCTCCCTGAAGTGTCTGCCTGACCATCAAGGAGTCTAGAGAGTAGCAATCCACTCCTTGCTGATTGTCCTCTATCCTGCAGCTGGCCGCGCTTACCTAACTCGCTTGATAAATGCCACACACCACCACTGATTCACACCGAACCAGAAAGGAGTTTGCGAACAGCCTTTGAGACAATGGGGCACTTGAACACCCTGGCACCACATTACAATTTCACACCGCAGAGCACCGTGCGTCAAAATTACATAGAGGAAATAATGAGGCCCACGTAACAGGGTGAATGTATGTTTAGCGGAGCAAAGGAAGGGAACATGCTAATAATACACTGGCTTATTCTCCATGGGCTCTCCCTGCCTAATAAAACCAAATCATTTAAAATAATGGAAGACAATAACAAGCTTCCATCGTGATAACTGAGGAAGGCAAAGGTAAGATGCAGTTTCAGCCACAGTGGGACCAGAGATGTTTCTAGCATCTACGTTTTTCCTGCCCATTAAGCCTGAAATTGCATTATAATACATTCCTCAGTGGCATACTAAGGGGACGGGAAGGAGTAGTCGAGAGATGATAATGCAGAAATGTTTGAGAATGCAGAAATTATTCACCTTTTTCCAAGGGCGTTTATTTACTTATTTATCTACTCAGTGTAGTGCAGGGTACAGAAACAGCCTTCGTCGTCTTAAGGCTTTACTTAGCAAATGAGCCAACCACCGTGATGCATGGCGATCTAACACAGTTCCTTTTAGAAATCTCCTTACATAACCCTGGACCCATGGTTCGAGGCATCGAACCCACACGATGCGAAACGATACGAAAACCCCGGCTCGAAACATTTATGAGACCTGCTTCACTACTCATTTTTCCAACTGATAGTGCAGAAAGTTTATTTTTATTACTACAGTCGTGAGAACATTCGGGAAAGTCATGAAAACAGACAGACAGGTTGGGAGGTGGAACTGATTTTATTGATCTACTTATTCTAGCATTGTTTTTTGTTTGGCTATGGACCAAGAGGTATAATAATGTTGTGTGTGTGTGTGTGTATATATATATATATATATATATATATATATATATATATATATATATATATATATATATATATATATATATATATATATATATATATATATATATATATATATATATATATATATATATATATATATATATATATATATATATATATATATATATATGTTTTGTGTGTGTGTGTGTGTGTGTGATTAGTCTATGTATTCTGTTTCTTCACATGCAGATGGAGTTCATGGTCGGTTATTAAAGGAGTAGTGATGAGTCTATGACCTTGAACGTATGCAGCGCTCAAGACATATAACAGTCATCATCTTTTATTTTCCCTATTGTCTTAATATCCTGAAAGCGCATTCTCAAACATTTCTACTTATCTGTTATCTTTAATAGCATCTAGTGTAAGTTGTTGGGTGTGCATTCATAATTCTAGTGATAATTTCGCACGGATTCTGTCGCACTAACGAGAATTTGATCAATAATATCTTTCGTGGTCTTCGAAAATAATCCTTATGAGAGAAAAAAAAAAGTTTCAAATTACGAATCTTAATTTTCTTCTCTTCACCAGTACTTTTTATGGTAAGTACGTCCAGGATATGCAAGATACCATTTATATGACTGTACGGAAGTGAAACCTCTATTGTCCTGGCAAGCCAAGGCATCCCCATGTCCATGACCTTCCAGCACAGATCCCGGCCCACCTGTCTCTCACAGTATATATACAGCACATCCAACTTTCCACCTCACTTTTGCATCGACTCCTGCATCAACATGAAACTGGTAAGTATTATGTTATATTTGGTGATACAGTAGTCGCTCTTCGTTATTTTTCGTTTTCATGAAGACCACTTTTTTTTTTTTAAACATATTGTTGTTTTCAGCTTAAGTCTTTTTCTCAGCCAATGAAAGTCTTCCCGTAAGATGACTTAATAGAGATTCATGAGTTGCTGATCCACAATTGACAATTAGCACACTGATATGAGTGACAGAGTTATTTTCTTTTATTGTGATCTCAAACGATATATAAATTTAATAACAATTTGCAAGTACAAAATGGATGGTACCATTAGTACTCTACTCGTACGACTCATATTAATTATTAAATATTTACCCATTATTTTTATACGCATGAATTCTATTGAGAGTAGTCCCTCTAAAGTTTGATCTTGTCATAAGCATAAAGTTCGTTGTTTTCTGGCACCATTGATTTTCTTACCTCAAAACGGCAAAGAGTGGGAGAAAGAGACCCACTGGACTAACATTAAAATGGTGTGACAAGAAATATCATACGACGCCAAGTAAACATTTGAATGGTTTTGATATCTTTCCAGACAAGTTTACTGGCAGTGACTGTGGTGGTCCTCTTGTGTCTATTGGCATGGGAGTCAGCAGCTCTGCCAAATCCTGACCCTGAACCTTGGGGATGGCACAAAAAGCGCCGCTCCTACTATCCCAGGAGCCACTACTACCATCAGCAACGCCCTTACTACGGTGGCTACGGTGGCTATTACTACAATAGCCATAGGAACTACTGGTAAACCTTTAGGTAGAGATAATCACAACATCCATATAAGACACTGGTGATATGTAACACTGATCACAACACCTGTAGAAGGAGATAGTGAACCGCCATGTATGTAAGGACTGCTCTCTCTCTCTCTCTCTCTCTCTCTCTCTCTCTCTCTCTCTCTCTCTCTCTCTCTCTCTCTCTCTCTCTCTCTTTAATGTAACCTAATGTATTTCAGTGGAGCAAACGAGAAAATAAAATGCTTATCTTCTATATGTGAAATTCTAATTGTAGATAAATCCATTACCATATGACTGAGAAATTATAACTCATTAAATTTGCCTGTTGTTCATGATATTTTTTTTTTTATACTTCCTGCACAAACTGAAAATCGTCTAAGGCCCCTTTCACACGATGCCACCGGTGGCGGTCTCTGGTTACCCCAATGTGAAAGGGTCGAGTAACTGCAAGTAATCTCTCTGCTCTCTCTGCTGCTGCTGTTCCACGGGGGCTTCAGTTTCCATGGCTGCAGCAGGAGAGTACATCTTCAAGTCCTCATCCCCAGGCTCTCAGGCTGGGGTAGTTGCGTGGATGAGTATTAATGAGTAGATTTTTGGGAAGAGTCAGTGGACATTGGATGGATGGGTGGAAGATTTAGTGGGTGGTTGTGTTTATGGATGGGTAGGTCAAGGTATAGTGGATGGTAGGGTGGATGGATTGACTAGTGTAGGTGGGATGATGGATGGGTGGGTGAGCCTGTAGTTGGTGTGCGGTGGATAGATTGGTGAGTGTTGAGTGGGTGGCTGGATGAGTGGGCTAATGGAGGTGGGTGGGTGAGTGTGAGTCGGTGAAAAGATGGATGCAATGGACTTATGAGAAGTGGAGAGGAAAGTTTTTTTTTTTTCTACTCATTCATCTATTTATTTATTTACTTATTTTTATTCTAAGACATAAACACACGAGGACACTGCCTGAAGTTGATATATATATATATATATATATATATATATATATATATATATATATATATATATATATATATATATATATATATATATATATATATATATATATATATATATATATACACAGAGATTGGATGTCCGTAAGCATTTTTCATACCGAGTTGTTGACGATTAATATTCGCTACCAGAGGAAGTCGTATCAGTTGCAAGTGTTGAGTTCCAAAAGAATTAGATAATCATTGGAAAAAAAATATTTATGACCTGCCATGTCCTGAAGCAACTGCAAGTGATAAATATGTTCAGTTGCCTAGAAAACGTACCTGGCAAACAGGCACAAACCTTTCAGCCAATGAATTCGGTATGAAGGTATGAAGGCAGCGGCACTGCAGGTGTCCTAACTTTAGCAGGGAAAGTAGAGGCGAGCAAGGATGAGAGACTGTACTGTTTTACATCCTTGCAGTCGTGCACCGAGCATAGCGTTGCCAAGGCGACAAGAGGCGGTGACTGACGCCAGGCGGCAGCACTGATCGTGTAAACACTACTACCTACCACGCGGGAGGGACTGCACACCATCACATCACACCACCACACCACCGCAATGAAGATAGAAGAGGTCAAAAGCACCACCAAGACCCAGCGAATCAACGCACACTCGCACGTGAAAGGTCTTGGCCTGAGAGAAGATGGCACTGCCGAGCCTTCGTCCGCAGGGCTAGTGGGACAGGCCCAAGCCAGGGAGGTAAGCAACACACTACACACGGACACTCTAGCATGTATGTAAATGGTGATTGTAGATTGAATAACACGCGTAAATATTGCCATGCTCTCCTACACAGGCCGCTGGCTACCTGGTTGACCTGATTCGCACCAAGAGGATGTCTGGTCGAGCTGCCCTGTTTGCGGGGCCGCCAGGCACTGGCAAGACTGCCATCGCCCTTGCCCTTGCTCAGGAGCTGGGCAACAAGGTGAGGAGTGGACGGCTTTTAGTAGTAGGGAAAGATGTTGACAATTTAACATAGCAATTATATCTTGTAATTATATGTAAGGCACCTGTGGTTAGTCCTATCATAAGAAAACTTTCATAATAGTCTTTAGTGGTTTTGCTCCAGTTCAATACTAAGTGGCTTTGTTGCCAAAACATAGGCTGTGTGAGTGGAACTAGTAACCTGCACTTGCATTTTGAGTAAGGCTATTTTTTTTATATTTAAAGTGACACTTGTGGCTGATTTAATATGGCCAGATTTTATGGAGTTAAAAGCAGGGCATTATAATATATATATATATATATATATATATATATATATATATATATATATATATATATATATATATATATATATATATATATACACACACACACACACACCTCTTAAGTGTCCTGCATGAACTGAGTGTAATGACTTCAGCTTGCTTGCAGTACATATTTGAGGCGAGTTAGAAAGAAATTATTTAAATAATATTATATGTAATTTTTAGATAGTCACCACATAACATGTACTGATAACTTGCTGGAATCGATAGGAACCAGGACAACCATCTGCCTCACCATCTCTCTCTCTCTCTCTCTCTCTCTCTCTCTCTCTCTCTCTCTCTCTCTCTCTCTCCACATACATGCACATGCATACAAGTACACTACAAAGTTCATAAGTAGCTAATGAAATGGTGGTTTGATAAGATTATCAGTTTTGCATCTGAAGTGGGACGACCATGAAAAAGTAGGACAGACATTAAAAAAGTGAGACATTTTCCTACAAGCAGGACAGACATTGAAAAAGCAGGACTGTCCTGCCAAAAAGTGGGACTCTGGTCACCTTAGGCTGGTTGCATTAAATTCTTCTCCCACAAACTAGATAATTGTCACATGTGAGAACTGAGGATAAATTATATCTGGAAATGTGAATTGTAAGTTCTCTAATGGTTTGGTAGCTTTAATTTAACCATCATAAGTAATCAGTTTTATACCTTCTTGTATATGTTTTCCTTGACCATCTAATGGTGGCTTGCCAGACTGAAATGTCTTCAGCAGTTTTATCAGTACGGGTTTAGATTTCTTAGGGTCTATTTTGTACTGATACAATTATTTTGTAAATTAATGTACTGATTCATATTACAGGCAGTATAGTACAGTATAAAAATAAAACAAAAATGCCAGACGAAAGTCTGGCATTTTTGTTTTATTTCTTTATATTTACACTAAATTGATATCTTATTATCAGTAAATTCTGTGGCATTCATGCGAGGCACAGATCATCACTTGGCACTATACAAATTGGTTGTGTTTAGGGGTCTCAGACTATCTTGTCGGCAGGTTCCTTTCTGCCCAATGGTTGGGTCTGAAGTGTACAGTTCTGAGGTGAAGAAAACAGAAGTCCTCATGGAGAACTTCCGGCGTGCCATTGGTCTCCGCATCAAGGAAGTGAAGGAGGTGTATGAAGGGGAAGTGACAGAGCTCACTCCAGTGGAGACAGAGAATCCCATGGGGGGTGAGGTTGATCTCTAATGAGAATTCAATCATACATCATAATATGCCTGTGATACATATATGCTTTTTTGCTGGCCCTTATAAGGAGGAAGATTCTGAAGCTGTTATTAACCATGATGTTTATTGTATTTGTTTATTACTTGAAAAGGTTATGGGAAGACTGTGAGCCATGTCATAATCGGGCTTCGTACAGCCAAAGGCACCAAGCAGCTCAAGCTTGATCCAAGCATTTATGAAACACTGCAAAAGGAGCGAGTGGAAACAGGAGATGTAATATATGTGGAGGCCAACTCTGGAGCTGTCAAGAGGCAGGGACGCTCAGACACCTACGCCACAGAGTTTGACTTAGAGGTGGGTGTGTGTGTGTGTGTGTGTGTGTGTGTGTTGGAAACAAAATGCTGAATTTTTTGCTTAACTAGTTTGCTTCTGTAAATATTCTATCCTGTTGTACCTATATATTTTCTGATACACCTTAACTTTTGATGAAGTTAAATCATCAGATACCTAGTGTTAGTAAAAAATGCATTCTATACACCTGGCTGGTAAATAACAATACTCCACATATGAAAAACATCTGCCAGTAATTACTGATCTCCCAAAATGCCTCATTTCCTTAGATGATGTACTATTGCTAAAAGTGACTGCTGTAGCATTCAAACAGTATTTATGCTTTACTCCTGTAAATGAAAAGTTGGTCTGACCATAGCCAGTCATCAGCACTGTGGGTGGCATGGGTGGAAGCAAAGGATATTTCTATATCTTACTTTGCTCTGTGTGTTGCAGGCAGAAGAGTATGTGCCTCTGCCCAAGGGAGATGTACACAAGAAAAAGGAGGTGATCCAAGATGTGACACTTCATGACCTGGACGTGGCCAATGCTCAACCTCAGGGAGGACAGGATATTCTTTCCATGATGTCCCAGCTCATGAAACCCAGGAAGACAGAGATAACAGGTATTGAGCTATCTCTTGCTCCTCCTCTCCTCTCCTTTCCTTTTTTTCTTTTCTGTCTTTTCTACCTTGTTTTGAACCAACAGACCTGTTCCATGTTATTCCATTCCTTTGTTCCAGCAGAACTGCACTGATGTACTGAAAGTCAGCACAATCCTAAATGGAACTTATTTGTGCATATATATGCAATGGATAGTGCGAGCATTGAAAGTGATCATCCAGAGAAAGAATAATATGGCACTGAAGATGCACTAGAGTAAGGTAATTAGAGAGAGAGAGAATGAAGTTCCAAGACCATTCAAAGACAGTTGATTTCTTCTTCAGAAAAGCTTCGATTGGAGATCAACAAAGTGGTAGACAAGTACATAGATCAAGGCATTGCTGAGCTGGTGCCTGGTGTCCTCTTCATTGATGAAGTCCACATGCTGGACATTGAGTGCTTCACCTTCCTTCACCGTGCTTTGGAGTCGAGAATTGCCCCCATTGTTATTTTTGCTACCAACAGGGGTCGCTGTATTATCAAGTAAGATTTTTGTTACTTTTTGGGGATGATTATTGTGTTTTACAGGAAAATAAATTGTTCTTTACTTTCCTGTGATGCATGAGTAACAGACTGGGAAATATGATGGCAATTGCTGATCTCTTCAAGGGTTGGTGCCCTCTGTCATACCACATACCATCTTTTATATTCTATCTTTCATATACTATCCCAGGGTGATTGTAAACCTGATCCTGATTCTGCAATTTCTAGTTCACAGGGGTAGCAGAGTTTGAGTTAGTAGCATGGGATTTTTTATAATGAAATTTGAAAAGCTGCTTGAGGTATTCCCTTAATTGAAAGTATGTTTTGATGGTTAACTTTCTTTTCTTACACAGTTCCACACCAACATCTTTATAATGTGAATTTCCATTGGCAGAGGAACAGGAGATGTTGTATCAGCACATGGGATTCCCAGAGACTTGCTTGACCGCATCATTATTGTACGTATGAAGCCCTACGGACAGGATGAGGTGTCTCAGATCATACAGATCCGTGCACAGACTGAAGGAATCAAGATTGACAATAATGCCATACAGGAACTCAGCAGTATTGCAGAAAAGGCATCACTCAGGCAAGTGATTCACAGTGTACATCTGATCTTGTACATTGCAAAACTGTTAACTTAAGTAATCATATTCTGCTCAGTGGCCAATAGTTATAACAGGATATTATATTATACACAGAGAGATACATTGCCACTGTCTAAAGAGCCTGAGATTAATATTGGGAAAAGACTGGCAGCAGGCTGACCTTTCCAAGGAATGGTAGTCTACCCCACCTTCACCTTGTAAATATATATATCCTAGGGACAAGTTCCAGTAGAGGGAACCACTACCACCATCTGGGGCATTATAGAGATAAATATATCATTCCCAGTTTAGCTAGCGAGCCAAAACTGTGAGACCATGGTATATGTTTCAAAGGGCATTGTATCCTATTTTAGTGAGCTATCTTTTGCAGAAAAGAGAATATAATGGTAATGATGATGTCATTAATCATTTCAGATATGCTGTGCGACTTCTCACACCTTCAAATGTCATGGCGCAACAAAATGGAAATGAGAGTGTGACTGCGGAAGATGTAAGAGAAGCTGCTGATCTATTTATTGATGCAAAAACCTCAGCACAAATGTTGGCAGAAAACCCTGAAAAATTTATGAAGTGATAGTTAACTTTCAGGTGGATACTTATGAAGCAGATGTTATTAATAACTAGATAAATTTTGTGGTTAAGGACTGCAACTTCCTGCCAGTAAGTTTTGGTTTCATTATCATGTATAAAAAACTGGTCATCTGACAGACAAGCTAACATGTTAATACATTCCAGAAAAAAAGCTGCCTTGCAAATTTTGTTTTGAAAGTGAAGTATTTAAGTAAACATCCAAAATAATAATTTGAACATGATCTGAAAAAAATAATAATAATCTTAAGTCACATGCCAGGAGCTGAATGTGAAAAATATAATAAAAGTGTTTTTTTAAGTATTTTGTTATTACTTCAATACCTTAGGGACCTAATGGTGTATGAATTGGCCTGCTCAACTCACACCTTAGAGCATTTGTGTCCTGAGTTAGATTGAGACAAACTTTGGTTTTGCCCAGCACAGAATAGGCATGAGACATGAGCTAGGTATTCTGTGTATACCATGTATAAACCCCATCTCACCTTCCCATTCTAAGGGAATGTCAGCTAGGTGTACAATAAATGGAGGGCTTTGTTACAAGGAATAATAGATGGTAGAGTACAGCAGATCAATAAAATGAGAAATAAGGTAAAACACTGAAAAATTGGACTCGGATTTATCTTCTTTATAGATGATATGGACAATTATTTTTGGCCGTCTAAATGTGTTTCAATATGTGAAAGCCCCTGTTAACATAGTTTACAAGAGCCTACCAGTCTGGCTGAGCTACAACTGATCTTTCATTTGGTAAACGAACTTCACACTTTGCTCTGCTTGCCCTTTATGGCATTTTAGAGGTGAGCATTCCTGGGATAGCAAGTGAAAGAGTCTTGGTTAAATCCTTAGCCACATATTTGTACTGATACTTCTCAGTTTACCCAGGCAGTAGTTCAGACAAATCTATTCATTACTGCAAGGATAAAATGGCACAAGTGTAATTTGTACAAAATTGTGTGTATATATGAAATTACGGTCAAATGTGAATATTTTATATGCCATCATCACTTGGTTGCTCATATAATTTTGAAATCTTGTTCACAAGCATTGCTGAGTTAAGGAAGCAAATGTGAGACCAGCCATCAGCTACGATGATAATCATTATTACCAACAAATCACATAAAAATATCAACAATAACAATCAGCCCACCAGCAGGCAAGGATAGGTCAAGTACGAACAAGAGAGAGGGCATCTCAGCAATCCCTTCCACAGATTGTGGAAGCATGATTTCATTTGCAGTTCTCAATATTGTGAAAACTATGCAAATATGCTACTTTGCATTTGTGTAATCCTTTCAGAAAAGCAAACATGCCTGCAAACTTATACTAATTTTTGTAGTGAATGTTTTACTGTTACTCTTACAGTAATATTTAAAATGTACATTTTTTCATAAATATAATATAAATAACATTCAGTAATAAACAATTTAAAAATCTTATAACATTACACATTGTTAGCCAGAAAAGAATAAATATATCACTGTAGTTGATAAGATGTTAAGATGATTTTTTAATTCCTTAATTACAAAAAAGTCACTAAACTTTAAAAAATTGTCTAATGTTATCCAGAATAAATTAATCTAGTGGTACTTGTATGGATAAAAATTATCTGTATTTATTTTTGCATTTGAAAATCTACAAATCTCAAAAGATTTCTGGATTTACATTTGTGGATATGAATTTCATTTGCAGTGATAAACTGGAAAACAGTTAAAAGTTATCATTATACAAACTTTATAATACAATTATCTGATTTGTGTTATCTTTCATATAAAAGTGAAATATTGTGATAGAATGCTGTAAACACTTGGGACTTCACAGTTGTTCTGCATGGGACTAGGAAAAATATCACCATAAAAAGAGAGAGAGAGAGAGAGAGAGAGAGAGAGAGAGAGAGAGAGAGAGAGAGAGAGAGAGAGAGAGAGAGAGAGAGAGAGAGAGAGAGAGAGAGAGAGAGAGAGAGAGAGAGAGAGAGAGAGAGCACTTTGTACCTCCCATCAGATACAAAGAAAATAAGAACTGCTTTACACATTAAGTTTCCTAACCACAGATGGGTTAAGAAAATACTGAGTTACATTCACCTGATCATCCTGTATTTTCAATGATTATGAATATATGTTTGTGTAGAAAATCTTATGAGTCAGTAAACATCCAAATTACTTACTTGCCCACATCATGTGGTCTGTCTATCTTTCCTGACTGGATTGTCCCACCAGATGGGCAATAACTTGCTGATGCTTTTTTGATAACACAGAATTCATCTTAATGAAGTTCCATTATTTTTAATTTGACTTATAAGAAAATTAGATCCAAGGAAGTCTGTTAATCAAGTTTCTGTAAATCAAAACAGTATGTACCAATTATGCAGATAAATGATGTGTCAACAAAAATCTGAAAACTGCAACTTGCAGCTTAGGCATTACTCTCTGAGGACTTGTTAAGAGGCTTCTCCTTCCCACTGCAATCACTACCAATGGACTGTGTGTCACTCTTCTGACTATCTCCTGAGGAGGAGGAGGAAGATGAAGAAGCCCAGTCACCCCTAAAGAAGACCCTGGCACTGCTCAAGCTGAGATACATCAGCTCAAATTCCTGCTGATACTGCTGCAGACGAGACATGGTGAGTGCAAGTGTCTGCTGGAGTTTGTCATCTCCACTGCTGCATAACTGCCGCTGTTGCTCAACCTATTTGGTGACAAACAACACAAAAGTGCATGTCAATGAAATGATAGATGAAAAAAATTCTCATCTTGAATCAAAGACTAGTGCCTAGGAATGATAGTGAGCATGATTTATTAACACTTACAAAGCTGTCCCTTATCACTATTTCCTTCAATATGTGTACAGAGTAAGTTGCAGGCAGCTGAGGTTTGTAAACACATTGTGAGTGGACATGCTGTGAGTCTGTAGGTTGTGGAGAGAAAGTGAGAAGCAGGAAGCACTGATGTCATTGTTCACTAAAGATCTGTTTGGGTGTAGAATTTTGTTCTGCACTCACAGAACTTAGCCTGCACCCACCCTACATGCATTTAATCTGCTTAAATCTCCCAAACAATAAACTTTTAGTAAATTATTCAGTATTAAATAATATAAACATACTTGTGTATAGGCCAACCATGAGTAATTGCTAGAGAGATAATCAGCTACCCAAACTCTCTTAGTGTACCATTCTGGATCAATCTATACTTCACACCTTCAACAGACAACTGGCAAGAAAACTCACTTCATTTCACATGATTCATATTTCTTAATCATGTTCTTCCTAATTCTGCAACAAACACCTGTCCCTACCTTGCCTTCCTTGATCTCGAAACATTGCCCTGTAATATAATGTCCTGTTTAATGAAAAGCCATCTCGACCACACTTAGCCTGCAGCCGCACATTTTTTTTTGTCACAGATATGCTCACTCCACACTCACAAAATGTTTTGCATTGTAAGGCCACATCTGTCCTGCATCACAAGCACCCATGTAGAAATTGGTAATACAGACCCCAAAAATTGTTTTTTGAGACCTGATGATCATTACAGTTCCAACATCTAAGATGCTGTGCTTTGATCCCCTGGTCAGGGGGTTTGACCCTTGGCTGCAGCCTCTTATGGCTGAAGAATAATCTCCCCTTCAGGTCAATTTCTCAGAGTTTCTATGGAGAGGCTGAGGGTGGGATGGGGAGCAGTGCATACAAAGGATCTACATTCTTGGCAAAAAGAGTATACCTGAGTATATTAAATATACTGAGTACAAGACAAGAATCTCCACTGAAATGTGAGGGCAGAGTGCTAGAGTACTTGAAAGAAATGGGTGATAGAACTAGGACATGCAAGATGGGACAGGAATAAATGGACACTCTTTGAGTACAAGCCATTCACTTCAGGGAGTTCACAGCAACAGGTGTTACTTATGGCTTAAAATAATCATAAAGATACTTTCAATTATACTGCTTATGTTGCAACATTAAATGCTTTAAGGTTCAGTTCTACCAAGGCAACACAGACAACATGTAGCATGCGACTTGACTGGCTTTCAATAAATAAGTTGAATGCAGTTCTCAACCAAGAGACATGTTGCCTGCAACAAGGCAACATTGTTGTTGCCTGTAACATGCTACATCCTGTGTTGACTATTGAGTGCAACAAATCCTTTTCCACTATTTCAACAAAAACTAAGCCAGTTGTCAAAACAATGTCTCAGCAGACTGTCACTGCTGCTTTATATCTAGAACTGTGTGATGTTTGCAAAACATCACACAGCAACATTGCTCAAAATTATTTTATTGAAAAATTACTGACCAATGACCAAATATTTTCAAGAACTTTTCAAGGATGAGTGGATGAGTGTGGAAGATTTCAATATCTTCTCTAGAAAGCAAGTCCCATGATTAAGAAGAATGACACAAATTACCAGGATTTATTTTGGCTTTTGTGCTCACAGTGAAAAGCAGTATGCGAATTCTTGATCTTTACCATTGCCACATCACAGTTAAATATCTCGGCTATTCCCTGCAGTGCATCTAGTTTAGCATGGTTATTTTTGTAATCTGTCAAGCATATATCCCACAGAATCACAAGTTTTCTATATTCTTCTATACATTCTACACTCTTTTCTTGAGACCAGTTCACCTTGTTGCCTTTCAACATTGAATCCTGGCGTTCAACACTAGGCAGCAGGCTAAATTTTGTCACATGCATCAGATTAGACAGCAACATGTTGCCACCCATCGTGTGCCACACAGTCACATACTGTATGTAGCCTTCTGTTGAACTGGTTGAAACACACTTGGTGTATGTGACAATGTAGCATGCCACACATTACCAAAATGTTGCCTCAATGGAATTGTGCCTTTAAGGGCAACAATGAGGTGAAAACTGGAATTATCCATTGAGGAATTACAAAATGAAGTGTTGGCACTTGACACCAAAGTCATGAAAGAAAAATTCTAGTTTCATTTGTCGAGAGTGATTCAAGTGATCATTGTTCACCACCTACTTGAGCACATGCTGAATAAAAATAGTTCCCATTAGTGCATCATCTCCAGAATGGCTGTAGACAAAGTTATGATCTTACCTTTTCTCTCTCTTTGATGAACCTTCTCCGCACACCTGACCACCAGTGCAGAGAGTCAAAGGCAGCATTCTGGTCTAGCACCTTCAGGAGATAGGCAACACCTGTAAAGGGGAAAAACTATTTAATGCACAAAAATATAAATTCATCATAAAAACAAAGTAATTATGAAGGAAGAAAACTTTTAAGATGTAAATTAATATGGTCTAAATTATTTGGTCTCTGGATCAGCCTCTCCAAAAAATTTAATTTTGCAACAATTGGTTAATGTCACACAGGCAGTATTAGAAAGTAAGCTTGGAAATTTAACCTTTTATCAGTTGAAGGAGTTTCAGAGAAGAAGGATAAAAATTTACTCTATTATCATTAGATGCCTTCACAGTTCATGATAACATCTTGAGTATCTTTGTTTATTTTGATCAGCTTAGTGTTTCACTACACAATACTCACCCATAGCAAAGCCATCATCTGTGAAAGCAGCTCTTGATTTATTCTTTTTATTCATATTGTCTTTAGCAGCAAGAGAACTTTCGACAAAGTTTATTGTCATTGGAGGAATAATGAGGTAAAAGTTCTTGAGATGACTGTTCTTCTTGTCCTGGAGAGCTGGAGCAAACACGTCTACCAGCAGCTGAGGGGAAGAGATACAATATCACTAAGGCAGCATCACATTGGCCAAAGTTCAGTGAGCTCAACAAGCAAATTTTTCCTTGAGACCAAATTCATTGGTGTTCTCACACCAACTGTTTTACGACTCAATAAAATACTAATGAATTTACCAGGAAACAATGTGAAAAAAAAAAAAAGTATCTCTTGTATGGACTCTACCTTGAAGTAGTCAGTGTCTTGGTGGAAGTTGCGGGTGAGGTTGTTGATGACAGCATCGAGATTCTCAGCAGCTGTCAGGGTCTGTGGGGAAGTGTGGGCATCCCGACACAGCTGCTCCAGGCTGGCCACATCCTGCAGATCCGGGATGAAGCGTGCAGCATTGCTGGAGCAGTGAAGCCCACCAGACCGAACCAGTCGCACAAACCCCATAGCATTTCCTACAACATTTTTCTTAAATTATCACAAAGCAACTAATAAGTAAAACAAGAAATGGACAGAAAATGGAGATGATAATTTCCTTTCCCTCCACATATTTTCTTTCTTAACTTCCACCTGTCTCTCATTTTTCATTTCATACATTGATAATGACAGAAGTATCAGCCTTACCAATGTGTGAGATGAGTCCTCGAAACTGATCAAGGTAGGAGAGTCCCTCAGGTGTGACACCCAACTTCCTGATGCTGCGATTGAACTTCTCAGCACTCTCATAGGGGAAGTGCTCCTGGTTTGCCTTGGCCTGGCCAGAAAAATAAAAAAAAATACAACATGTAGAGTTAAGTTGCTTTATTTGATGCAAAAGAGTGTAGAAGTATGCATACATCACACATTCCAGGCAACTTTTCCAGTTATGAGTTATAGTTTACAAAAAATTCAACTCCACTCCATGTTTTGTTTTTTGCCTAGAGCTATTCTTTTAGAGAGAGAGAGAGAGAGAGAGAGAGAGAGAGAGAGAGAGAGAGAGAGAGAGAGAGAGAGAGAGAGAGAGAGAGAGAGAGAGAGAGAGAGAGAGAGAGAGAGAGAGAGAGAGAGTAATAAGGTCTTGATTGATTAATTTTTTTTATAAGAGCACACCTAACACAGGTCCCACCAAATACAGATGTTGAGGTAAGCCTACTTGAGTGCAGCTCAGGGATTATACACCATAATTACACACACACAGACATCATTTGTCAGAAGGAAGATATCATAATTATGAGAAATAGATTTAAATTGTTAAGCTGGATTGCATACAAATATCATATATTCATAAATACAGTTACAAATTAACCATCCATAACTACTCTGATTTAAGCAAATGATGGTTAGATAACTGGCTTCTTTATTACTTCTTTACATCAAAATTGGGAGAATGGAGAAAAAAATCAGTTGCATGGGGATCTACTGCAAAGGAACATGAATTATAACTGTGCAGTCTATAGCACTGAACTGATGGTTAAGATCAGGTACTAGGCAGCAAGGTGACCAAGGAATCATCACATCGTTACTCACCTCCCTCCAAAGCTGACGGTCCTTCAAGAGGCGAGACTTTATTTGCTCATCATACAGGAACTGAGAGAAGACATGAAACTTGCGCCGTAGAAACTGGTAGGTGAAGTTAACCTGTTGAGAGACCAAACCTGTATGAGGTGCCCTTGAGGGAGGGAAAAAACATGGGTGATAAAAAAAAAAAATATATCATTGTTTTTGCCATCTTGCTTAAATGCCTCACCTTCGATTTTGGAAAGTAATTGTGAGTCAGAGCTGTACATCCAACTTTTATTATCTGTGGTGATTCTTGAAATGTGGTTCCAATTATATCAGGCTGACATGTCCTATGAAGGGGATAAATGAGGCAAGGCACACACACTCACTCTTAAAATCACACCCACAAGCATTCTTTGAAAAAAAGTAACATCTTAGTCTCTATGGCCTTTAGAAGGAAATGACCAATCCTCACCAACCAAAGTGTGAAGGTCAGGAACAAAGTATATCTGGGAATCTCCACTTTAAGATCCAACTGTTGAAGTGATCCAGCCTAGATGTACCCTAACAGAACCATCCTAATGTCCTACATCTGATCTGATCCAGTATACAGCTAGATAAATACACACACACACACACACACACAGAAACACACATCTTCTCTTCAACCATACCGTGGTATTGATGATTCCAGCTCCGTGTGTGCGAATGGAGTTGGCAATGTGCTTGATGGTCACTGTGTTGAGGTGTTTGTTGTTGCTGGCTGCCTCAATGAAGAATTGCTGGTTGAGGTTGTACAGGTAGTGGCACACAAACACATGAATGTTGCGCATGATCTCCAGCACATCCACACCCTACCCTTCCATGGAATACACAGTGATTTACACTTTAGTAAAAACCACACACACAAAAAAAGTTTGGCAAGGTTTGTGAATGTGAGTAAAAAATGTGTTGGAGTTTAATTTTCAATTAAACTATTTCCTACAGTGTATATCCCAATACTTATTGTAAATGCATATCTACAATGAACCCTGGAGTCAGTGGACAGAGCACCTGGTCAAGGGTGTGAGAAGGCAGGTGTGAGGGCACTGTAAACAGGTTATATTTGGAGGCAGCAAGATTGCGCATCTCCTCATAAGTCCTCCAGTCATGCGGCGCCACGACAGTTAGGGCATAGAAGGTACTCTCCAGGTACTGCTCCACATAATCTGGTGACAGGACAAGGATGATGAGCAGCACAATAATGATGACAGCAAAATAATTTTAGCATCACAACATATGAACTTATATAGCACGGAAAAAAATAACAATAGTGCAAAGATGAAATGTGTGACTATTATTTTTTTTCTATGGAAGAGGGGTAGTGGCCAAGAGCAACAAAAAATTTCTGAAAAGAAAAGGCCCACTGAGGCACCAAACCCCAAACAGAAGTCAGAGATGGTCACAAAGAATAAATATCTTGAAAACCTCCCTCTTGAAAGAGTTCAAGTCATAGGAATGAAGAAACACAGAAGGAAGGGAGTTCCAAAGTTTACCAGAAAAAAACAGATGTATGATTGAGAATACTGGTTAACTCTTCCACCAGAGAGGTGAACAGAATAGAGATGAGAGAAAGCAGAAAATCTTGTGCAGCAAGGCCATGGGAGGAGGGGAAGCATACAGTTAGCAAGATCAGAAAAGCAGTCAGTGTGAAAATTGCAGCAGAAGATAACAAGAGACACAACATTGTGGCAGCAAGAGAAAGAGGCTGAAGACAATTAGTTATAATAATGCCATATATCAATAACCTAGTATTTAGGAGAAAAGGAAGTTGTGGTTGGTCATTCAAAGTTAACTAAGAGAGCACAGACTGGGGATATGATCACTACATAGGTTGCAAGCAGCTGTGACAAGGGAAGAGAAGGGGAACATGTACCTTTAACTGATATGAGAGCTGATGAGAGGAGGCAGAAAGGTTCCAGAGCCAACAGTGGAGACAGGTCCCTGATAGATGTCTGGAAGGGATTACGGCTATCCAGCTGGAGGTGACTGTGCGTGCTGAGCCGCAACTCTGTCTCCACTTCCTTACACACCTTGTCCAACACCTGAGGAAGAATTTTTTTTTTTTTTATATAAGAGAGCCACTGGCTAAGGGCAACAAAAATTATGAACAAAACAAGAGGCCCATTTATGGTCAGTTCTTATACAGATGTCTGATAAAATGGTAAAAAAAACAGAGGCTAAGTGTCTTGAAAGAATCCAAGTCATAGAAAGGAGGAGATACAGAAATAGGCAGGGGGTTCCAGAGTTTACCAGAGAAAGGGATGAATGATTAAGAATACTGGTTAACTCTTCCATTAGAGAGGAGGACAGAATAAGGATGAAAGAAGGAAGAAAGTCTTGTGCAGCAAGGTTATGGGAGGATGGGGAGGTGTTCAGTTAGCAAGATCAAAGAGCAGTTAGCATGAAAATAGCAGTACAAGACAGCAAGAGATGCAACATTGCAGTGACGAGAAAGTGGCTGAAGACAGTCAGTTAGAAAAGAGGAATTGATATGACAAAAAAGCTTTTGATTCCACCATGTCTAAAATAGTGGTATTACCCTTTTAGACATGAGGAACAAGAACACTGTATTTGTCCCCTGTGTATCATACCAGTGACTGAAATTATGCTGTTGTCTCAAAGGAGAGTCTGTACTGAAATTCTTCTTCTCCAGCATTACAACTTCATACAAAGCAAAATAAGAGATATGTGCAGGAAAGTATATATTGTGAGAGAGGACAATAAGATAAAAAAAAATGCCATAGTTGAATATCTCATCTAACACCTAAATAAGCCTAATTTCATCTAACATCTTCCTCTAGTGTTACAATTTCATAAAAAGTAAAATAAAAGGAATGTGTGGGAATGAGCATACTCATATTGTGAGAGAAGAAAAAAATCACTGAATATCGTATCTAACACACAAGTCTAATTTCAACTAACATTCTCATATCCAATTGGATACTTCATACAGAATATCATACTACACGCTATTACAATCCATACTATTCATGATATTAAAAGTTACTCTCATACTTAAAAGTTACTCTCATACAAGATCAGCATACATACCAACTCTTTGATGTACCCATACATCTCCTCCTTAAACTCAATGACAAGCTGGTCTGGGGTGGCAAGATGGCAGCAACCGTCCAATTGCACAGCACAGTCTTGCAATGCAGCCAACATAAACTGGAGAGCAAAGCAACCTGATTGTATATGTATGTGCTCCTCTGAGTGTTATTTATGAGACTGTACTCTCATGGGGCTCTTGTCTCCATATCTCATTTGGTGGAAGTTAATAAAATCAATACCAATGTAAATTAAGGGAAGGCTAAAGTGAATGTACCAGGAAAACAAGGTGCTAGGGAAGGCCATGAGGATCTGCCCTTACATACATGGATGCGGTGGACGTGTTGGAGGGTCTGCATGTAGTTGGTGAGGTAGGTGGGCAGGATGACAGTATGGTGGTACAGGATGGCACAGTTGGTGGCCTGCTTCACACGTGTCTGCAGCTCACAGGCCAGGTCCAGGCGCCGCAGACCCACCAGCAATGAGGAGATGTCTTCATTCTGACAGGATATAAACATTTCCATTTGTCTGCCTATCTATCCACTTGTCTATCTCACACACAAACACACTAAAAAGTTTCCCTCCAAAACAGTAACATGGCAGAAGTAATATTGGGGAACAAAATCATGTACTGCACAGATTAAGAGAAAATTAAATTTTGAGAAAACTTTAAAGTTAAAATTCAGAGAAATAAGTAAACTGGTTGTAATGCAAGTAAGACTATTTTGATAACATGCAGTAATAATACTTGTAACAGTGTTGTGCTGCATTTGTATTGCAATGATACAAAAATATAAATAAATTAAGGATAATCTCACCCCTTAAAACCTCTAGATTTTAGAACCTTCCAGATCTCACAATTAAGGGATAAAAAATTCAATCTTTACCATCTCCTTGACTCTCCTATACATGTACTATAAATTACAAATTTTGAGAAAACTATTTCATCCAAGCACACACAAAACTCACCCGCAGCGCCCTGGCTTGATTGGCCAATGACAGTGCCACACGTGTCACCAGGCGGCGCTCTTTGGTGCCTGAGCCAGATAGCATGTTCTCCACTAGATTGAGAGCCATCAGGATGTCCAGGCGCTGGGCATCCAAGCGGGAATTGGAGACTCGATTCTGTGATGAAAGAAACCAAGGATATCAAGAAAATGTCATGGTGAGATCAAAGGAATGCATATAAGCCAGGCAGAGTAAGTAAAAAGATATTGAAGGAAGACAAGGAAAGCATACACAAGGATCATCCTGAGGGTTTTCCTGTTGTAGACATCCATCCTTCATCCTCAGAAGACAAACATACCTGGATAAAATGAGACCTCACAATACCTTATCTATGAATTGCTTGCACAGGGTCTTGCTACCTCTTTGAAATTTTTACTCGCATTACCAATAAACCCACTAAGGATGTAATTTAGTGATACACGAGTCACGCAACCACACGGCTTCTCACCTTCACACTGGAGATGATGGACAAGACCTGGTAAGTGAGATACTGGATCACGTGTGGGAGGGAATCAGCCAGAAGTGAGCTGTGGCGGTGGTAGGTGTGCTCAATGGCCTTGAGGGACTCCACCAGGCTGCACACACTCAGTGCACACGCCTTGCCCATCGGCCGACTCAGCACAGAATGGAGGTTGAGCACCGTTTCCATATTGTACTTGACTGTATGTGCGATGATGAGCCCCTGGGATAAATAGAAGCATTGGATAAATTTACACTTAAGGATGAAAAGTAATCTTGATTTAATCAAACTGATACATTTATATTAAGAGGAACTTATTCTTAGGATAGAGGAAAGGAATTCAAAGTACCTGCAGAAGGAGGGAAGCTCTTTGGTTGAGATCCTGATTGTTCATCTGACTGGAGTGTTTCCTTGCAGCAGCGTCCAGGTTGACAGCCCACCCACACACCTGCACCACAACATGGAGATGTTTGGAGATGTTTTTTACTCATCTTGCCAGAAACTCACTCAATATTTATAAGAAGGAAAAGGATGTCAGCAATGACACTCCTGTTTGAGAAACTTTGGGTAATTTAAGAGACTATGAAATACTAATGTCATTCAGCATTCAAAAAAAACCCATTACAGTGGTGAAACAAATGAATTTTACAATGATCCTCTACAATGATTTTATGGAACACTGAGTTGCAGCTTTTACACAAAAGGTTATAATAGCCATAGATCACATCTTTCTCTTACCTTATACTATGATGGGTTTTCTTTAATACAGTAGCTGGTGGGGAGTAGAGCAGTAAATTTTACCAGTCTAGTTAAGATCTAAAGATCTCTTGCTTATAAAACAAGATCCAAGATGTAGAAATACCTGCAGATTCACTGCTTGAGCTTCCTTGCCAATGGTCTGTGTTTTCTGCGCTAAGTGAGTGGTGCGGTGGGCAAGCAGAGCATCCTGAGTCTTACGGTCAAACAGCTGGCTCAGGGTAGGGGCTGCTGAGGGGATGTGACGTTCAGGCAGCCACACCACCGAGCCCACAAGAGTGATGGATGGAAACTGGGAGCAAAAGCATGTTAGCAATCTTACTTCATCTATAGACAGCAAAATGACACTAGTTCAAGTTTCTTTTTGTCATCAGTCTACCTTTTTGAAGAGATTTCCCAAGACCCTGGATAGCCTCTTGTCTTGGCAGTTGAAGACCACCTGGTGGAACACTGCCAATGCTGTCACACCAACCACTTGTGGCTGGTTGTCACACCACCATCCCTCACCACTGCTTTGTTCCAGCTGAAGCACAACAAATAACCAAATATAAATTAGGGGTGAATTTCCTTTTTTTCATTTTTCAGTTTCAGCTCTGGAATTCTCTCTTGCTGTGTAAGTAAAAGAATATGTGGTCATATACTTGTTCTTCCATCAGTGGTTAAACATGTAGAGCAGGCAGCCATGCAACTCAGCGCCTCACCTGGCCACACCATCCAAGGACCACTGTCATCATTTCTTCCCGCAGGACTCCATTCCGTGTTACCACCAAACCCTCACAGTCGTACACCTGCCTCAGCACAGACTGCAGCCAAGAAATGCATCACTCACTCTATATTTCTAGATAATAATACTCAATTTTTATAACTGATTCCAGAATTCTATCATGGTCTCTAAATACAATAAGCTCTTCTATATGTGCATTTTTATAATTATATATAGATGGAAAAGATAATTTATTAACTGCAAATATTAAATTCCATAGAGTGCAATAATTATTCAGCATTTGTACTTTGAGTCCACAACATCGCCAATCTCATAGTTAAATGATAAAGCAACACTCAATTACTTTATCCCTGCACATAAGAATGATCCACTGTATTATGATATAGTAAAGTCTTCTGTTAAATCTGAAAACTTAACTATCTCTTTCTCTCTCTCACCATAAACATGGTACCCTGCATGACCGCCACTTCCACATCTGCAAGGAGCTTCTCCAGAGGTTGCAAGGATGCTTTGTCCTGTCCAAACCTGTGCTGGTCCGAGGCAGCAGAGCGCACCAGCCGCCGGTATGCGCCCCAGTGTTCATGCAGCACAGAGTTGCTCAGCACCACCTCATCCATGGTGATCAGCGTGCCCAGCAATGAACCAAGGTGCTCGTACATCACCTGACCAGGGAACACTTGGCTATTTGTCTGCTTGTGTCACATGTACCATCAGTGGGTGGATGAGGAAATGATATAAGATACACCACTGATGGGGATGAAAGACTGAAGATTCTACTTGATTCTTGAATTAGTGAGTTGGACAGAAAAAGGATGAAGGTAAGTCCTCTTGTAACATAGCTGCTTTGTACACCCTATTATACCTAACCATCTTCTTCGGGGAATTCTTCAAGACAGATATCAGATAGAGATAGACTGATGGTTAGAGAAATCAAGAAACCTTCACAAACCTGGAAATGAACGTCTGAGACATCTATTGTCACGCTTGACTTTTTGTCTGTCCGGTACAGGGATGTCAACTGATGCATGATGTTACGTATGACTTTCTGCACACGCTGCACATAGCAGGCAGCATGGTGCAGTGTGGAGAGCACCCGGGACAGAGACATCTGGGACTCTCCAGTCTTCTCACCTTCTGCAGCAACTGTAATTAAGATGCAACACAAGAAAATTGGCGAGTCACTACAATCACCTACATACAGAGCCACAATGAAGCAAGAAGGGAGTGTTTGGATAGGGCCATCCCCTTTACCAAGTACTCAGGAAGAGAAGGAGGTGTCAGAAATTATAAAGTAATTACACTGAGATAACAATTAATTACAGAGAACAGATAACCTAGTTTTACCTCCATTGCCATACAACATAAGCGGAGGATAAAGCTTGCTCTGAGCCTCCTCCACAAGCTGTGATGCCTCGAGGCACAGAGCACTGAAGGTCAGCACCACCTTGTTGACCATCTTGTTGCCAGACTGCACCAGCTTCACCAGCGATAGGTTTTCAAATGGTGTCATCTAGAGAAGAAGGAAATGTATGGAAACAAATGGTATGAAAAAATGCTGGCTGGTTTAGGACCGTGATTCTTTTTTTATTTAAGATATATAAAAATTTATGCATCACCACTGTAAGAAAAGGTCTGAAGCTCTTTCATGTTACAATGACAAATGGATACTAATATGAATTCATATTCAATTTTGATAATCATCATCAATTCTATCATTACTTGATGAGGAAGAGTGGCTGTGCATGACAGGGATGAATGGAGAGCAGATGTGAACACACACACTTGGCAGCCTCTTGGAGAGACTTGCCTGTGTCTGGCCTTGTCAAGTCAGATGCAGTAGCCCAGGTACATCACTGCTTACCTACCTTGAGCATGACAGGATCAAGCTTCGGGTCCCAGGGTGGGGCAGGATGAGGACCCAGAGCCTCAATGATCTCCTCCAGCTGGTCTCCATGCTGCTCAACAATTCTGTTGTAGCGCCGCAGCTCTTGCTCGGCCACAGTCTCTGTTGAGGCATTGTACAATATAATTAATATTATCATCATTATTATTCCCATTGCAAATAAGACAGAAATGCCGCATACCCCATACTCAGAGTTTTCTCCAGCCTGCATCAACATTTGTATTCACAGGTTCTCTCACTGACCAATGTAAACAAATAATTGCTGTGAGGCATTTGTGGGTCAAGCTTAAGTTCAGTGCATACAAATACATGATGTCATTAGTTTAGCCAACTAATTGCCAGCATCTGCTACTGGTTCACCTTTTGTTTTCAAAGCTTTGTATCTAATATCATGCTGCCACTCTGCCCACTGTTATGATTTAGGTAAGACACTGCCTCTTCTGCTTAATTCATGTAATTCTGAAGACAGTGCCCCAGCTATGAGGTTGTGAAATTTGCTTGCATTCAATTTGGAAGCCATTCATTGTTATGTGGCCAAAGGACTGACCTATAGCAGTTAGTATGAGTTCTGGAATCAAGGAAGAGGGAGAGCAGGCAAAGTCACCTGGTTAGTAGTAGATAGTGTACGGTTATGGAAGTGGTGTAGTGGAGACCCCCTGAGCCTTCATGAAAGAAAACCTCTGGAGTTGGAAGAAAATGGAAGTTGGGTATTTATAATAGTTAAATTTGTCCTTATTTATTTTTGTTGTATTTTTGTACTCTGGAGTTTTGTACTTTTGTGGGATAAAAGGTTAGGGTATAGGTCAGCAAGTGTCTATTTTACTGGACTCCTTCCAAGATTGAGTGCCATCAGTATGCAACTGATTATAAAACTGTTGTATGACATGTCCAGAGTTTGATGAAGTGTGTAGCCAAAGATACCTGCAGTCTGAAGATTTTGTGAATAAAGCAAGGAAGCAGAGGAGACAAATCAGGCTTTTCCTTTCCCTTCCCTGGTACTGAGACCATGCTGGGATAATAGCAGAACACTTCAGTAGCAGTACATTTACTTCCTCAACTTTACAGTTTGCTTTCCTACCGCCATCCACATCTATTGTGCATTTGGAATGAACCGAAGGAAAATGGAAAGGAGTAGAGTTCTAGTCATTTCAAAGCAAAAGTTGATACCTCTTACAATCACGATCTACACAATAAAGGAATCAGCAATGAAATTGGTGAATTAAAGTAATCAAAATCTAACCTGGCCTTCAGATGAAAACCTTAATGTTATTTCAATAATATCCTAAAGGGGAGTATTTAGTGAAATTGCTGATCTATTCTTCGCTGGGAAGATTCAAGGTACGTATAAAAAGTTAGATCAACTCCATATTTTTTTCCTCATTACTGAAGGATGGGCGGGGGGAAGTGATTAGTAAGGTTTAGTTCCCATTCCCTCACTTACTACAGAGGAATGGGACCGGAAAACAGAGTAAAAATAGAACAGATAAAAAAAAAAAAGCAGCTGTAAAGACCCGCCCACCTGGAGGATGGGGGGAGGGTCTCACTTCTCAATGCGCCCCTCACAAACTACTCGTGAATATTTGGCCGCTACCAGACAATTTTAAATGGATCTAGCATACATTATCACTCTGCAGTGAGGGAATAACCGGACTTACTGTGGCTGTTTTCGTCGTAATCTATGTCGACTGTCATCTCGCCGTATTTCTGTCTGCCTCTGTTTACACCGCAACCCGCCCCGCCCCCTGCTCGATCTTGATCTTGACGGTACAGGTGGCACAGGATCACTCCTGAGCCAGGCCTTTGGATCGGCAACTCCTGTAGAAGGGAAAAAAAAAAAAAGAAAGAAACGAACAGCATCCTCTATCCTAATTGCTCATACACCTGGCACGCCACATTCTCTCCAGAAACTCTTTCACCGCCTCAATCATCCTTTCATTCGCCTCTCTACACAGTCCCAGCAACAACATCACCCATTCCTTTCCTGTCTTCTCCACTCTTTCATTCCTATCATGCCCTAGCTCAGTCAGTATCACTTGTATCATTTCATACCTGTCTCTGGCATACTTCACACACTCCAGCACCACATGTTCCACCGTCTCATCCTCTCCCATGTCACACATCTGGCACACTTTGCTGCGGGACTCAGACCACCTGTAACTCCTTGCATTCACATCCATACACTGTGCCCTCGCTCGAAAGAGAAGATCACCGCCCAGGCTTTCATCATACCACCTTTCATACCTCGGGGCCTCTTTCTCCTTGTACCATTCCAGGGTCTTCTTTCTTTCCATTTCATTCTTCCATTCATTCAGTCCCACACATTTCACTTCTTTGTCTATCTCATTCTTCCATTTTCTCACATCCCATTCGGCTCCCACTCTGCCCCATTCACGCTCATTTTGATTCCTCCCAGCCATTCTTATCGCCCACACAACTTGCAATCCATTCCTGTCTGTCATTCTCATGCATCTCTTCCTCCATTTGCTTCCACTTTCATTCCACAGGTACACCTTCCTTGCTATTCTTGCATCATCCATTCTCTCAAGCCTAATCTTGTACCTAAGTGTGGTTTTTGTCAGTCTTTTTCTAAAGGTGCTCCATCCCATGTCACCTCTCAAGGCTTCAACTGCTGTGCACCTTGGTGCACTCAGTGCCATCCTTGCTACTCTATTCTGGCACACTTCTAACTTATCAATTTCACTTTCATTCCATGCAATCACATCCATACCATACATTATACATGGCACAGCCACACTCTTCCACACTTCTCTCAACACATCATACTTGCTCTCATCCTTGCCACGCTTCCCAATTGACCTACCCACTGGATTGTTTTGGACCCCCTAAACACCTCCAGACACACTCTAACACCCACTAAACACACCAAATACACTGAAAGCACTTTCACGGAAGGCAAATACTACAAAGACAGACAGGGCAGCAGGAAAAATTAACCTAAATATTGTTTTCTTAGCATTTTCCTGTTTTATCACCTCCTCCATTCCTTCTCTCTTCCTCTTTCTCCTCTATTTCTCTTATTTTCTTACTCATTCTACTCTTATCTACACGTCTGAGTTTAGAAACACGTGGAAACACCAGGAAAACACTGCAAAGTACGATAAATATTACCGAGGAGACAGCGGAGCCGATCAAGGTCCCGGGTCTATGATGGCGGCAGTGACGTCACGGCTATTTTACGTACCGTAACGGATTTCATTTTGAAACTGACGCCTCGAAAAAATGGAGCTAGGCTCAAATGCCTTATATATTCTGACTTGACAAATACTTTAATTAATATTCACAATATTATAACAGCTCCAGCCTGAGTAGTATTTAAAAAATATCCAAATTAATTATGGAAAAAATGTTGAAATATTCGGCAGCATTTTAATCATTGAAAAGTCCACAACATTTGAATTTTCAGGAACGTAAAAATTTTTAAAAAATCTGAACTATTATCTTACACCATCAAAAGTTACCTGGAGCAAGAAGTAAACAAATAAAACCGAAATTGTGTAAAAAACAAGTGTTGGAACCTAAACACGATTAAAAACCACTGAAAAGTCCACCCATTTTGACTCAACAACAAGATAAAACACTTTAAAACATACGAACTATTTTTTCAAGCAGTGAAAAGTTAGTTACAAGCTGAAATAGAGAGACAATAACACAAAAAGTGTTGTAATCACAACTTTTAACAGGACCGTAAACCATTTTTAAAGTCCATTTATTTCTCTCAACAGGAACGAAAAAACACTTTAAAAATCATAAGCGATTTTTAGAAACACAAAAGACGTTATTAGAGCGTGAAATAAAAAAACAAGTTTCTCAAAATACTGCCAAAAAAACACCCCACATTTTCGTAAAGCAACACAAAATTGAAAACTCAACACAAGCAACGAAAACATTTCTAAAGCAAATAATTATTTTTATAAACCATAAAAACATGCTATACGAGCAGAATAAAGAAGTTAAGAAAATTACCAAAAAAATACTGGAACCAACAGGTTGAAACAGGTAGCCAGCCATCACGGTGACCCTTGGCAGTGGAGAGAACGGCCGCTATTTTGCCTGTTATTCTTCCATCGTAACTAAATGAGGCAATGGCGGATATATCTAGCTAGCGGATATGAAAGCCTAGTCATGTAACTCCACTTTGTGACGTGTTAGGCTTACAATTAATAAGATATGAAGCAGATAAAAGCTCATAATAAGGACGCCCTACCTCTATCTGTTTGTTTACATAGATCTCCCTTCAATATTTAGCAATTTTCAGACTCAGATGCGAGGAAACCCTAAATAAATTATAAATAACCTCAAAAACACCCAAATAACGAATAAACTGACAGGAAGTCCGCGAGAGGAGTGTGTTACGGTGAGGGCGGTAAGGCTGACAGGAGGAGGCTGCAAACACTGTACTCACCTTACGTAGCTGTGTCTCTCTGGTGCTGCTTGATGGAGGAAGAAGCTGCCGGGAATATACAAACACTGATAGCTATTAGGAGAGTGTGTGGCAAGACTGGCCAGTGCTGACTAAAACAATGTAACACCAATCCCTCCTTCCCCAGCGCCCCTGCCAAAACAATGTAATCACACCACCACCACCGCCAGGAATATGCACTGATCACTATTAGGAGAGTGTGTGGGAAGACTGACCAGTGCCGACCAAAGCAATGTAACACCAATCCCTGCCTCCCCAGCGTCACCACCACCACCACCAACGCCCCCTGCCCTCACAACACTATTCCTTAGCCCGTGAGGGCCCTGCCTGATGCTGATGGTGATGATGATGATGGTAGTGGTTGTGTCAGCTTTGTAAGGGAGCATTTAGCTGTAGATAGAATACAATTTTTCACTCTCTGGAAACCACCATGCTTGAAATGACAACTTCAAATAAAGAGAATTTATTTTTTTTATTGATAGTAACTATGTTAAATGTAGCAGCCGTGTTACCTCCCTTGAAAACATTCAGATTTTCCTTGACGATGCTTGTGACACACCCATAATCTCTCATACGTCCACCCACATCCATAACATTGCGCGCGCACACACACACACACACACACACATAACTAGAGCATCACATACACATATCTTTAATATACTCGTACATCTCCAGACATATGCCCATAAGCCTCATATACCCAGCCATACTCACAACCTCATCCTTATCTATAAGCCATATAATATCCAGCCATACCAATATATCACCTTCATCCATAAGCTTCATATACCCAGCCATACCCACAACCTCACCCTCACCTGTGACCTCAAAAAAAAAAAAAAAAAGTTCCTCTACAGAGCAAAGTTTACATGTTACCAGCAGACGAAATACACTTTCCATCTCATAAGTGGAACAAAATATTCACATGTTAAACCTAGGAAAGGCAAAGATGTGAAATACTTCATTTAACTTTTTGGGGGATTTGACAAAAAATTGAACACTTAAAATTAATTCATAATGATCTCCTTCATGGCAGTGAGGAATGTAAGTAACTTAGGGTGTTAACTTAAAATACTGTGTGAATATTTCAAAACCAAGAATCAGATGTGGAATATTGCTTTCTCATTGTATATAAATAATAATAAAAATTAATCTACCTTAAATTTTATTCAGCTCTATCCATTTTTACATTTATTGACATTACTGTTGTGCATAATTTTCCATGTAATTAAAAAAGAGTTAAGTTAAAAAATAAAAAAAAAGAGAAACAAGCAAAGTGGACTATTAAAGAAAAAGGATATTCACCATAACCATTCTGTTAATCAATATCAGAGTATGGAGAACATGCATTCAGAAATCTGTTAACTGTAGCAGACTATACACTGCCTCCTGAGTCTGTTCCACAGCAGGGACCTTAAACAGACTTTTGATGGGACTCCAGGAGGATGAGGAAGCCCCCTCCACTACTGGACCCTCAGGGTGCTCTGGGAGGTCTACTACTGAGTCATCTTGGGTAGAATGTAAGAGTTCTTGCTGCTGCTGCTGCTGCTGCTGCTGCTGCTGCTGCTGTACTTGCTCAGCATGGTCGGTGCGGATGTGTTCCAATACCTGCATCTTTTTACCGTAGATCTGTCCACACTCCTCACACTGAAACACTGGTTTGGTGCCATTGTGGACTTTCATGTGGTTCGCAAGGCGGCGAAGAGCATTGAACTTGCGGCCACAAAGTTTGCAAATGTTGTCTGTCTTCACTGATTTCTTTATACCGTGAGAGTATTCAATGTGATTTTTCAATGTATCACAAGTTTTGAATCTCCTTTTGCACTTGTGACATTCATACTTTTCATTCGCCCTTAAGTAGCGCAAGTATGGACCCTTACTTTTCTTTTTCTTGGGAGGTTCACTGTTTGTTTCAACTTCAATGGGATCAGCTTTCTTATACTGGTTATGTTTGGCTTCTATGTGGAACTTGAGTCTGAAGGATGAGAAGAAAACTTTGTAGCACTGTTGGCAGACAGCAATATTTGCTGCCTCTCTGTCCTCCTGAGTGTGCTCCATGATGTGACTTCGAAAATCATTGGCTGTAGCAAGTGAGGATCCACACGACTTACACAAGAATGGATCACTCTCATGATTCTGATTTACCCGATGAAGAAGTAGGTGATCACCCGTATAAAAGTGAATACCACAAGTTCGGCACATAAACTTCAGTTCTCTGACAGATTTAATTCTATGTGTAAGCCGAACGTGTTTTTTGTATGCATCCATATTTGTCAACTTATGTTCACAAAATGGGCACTCAAATGGGAGGTGGTCCCGGTGCTTATTCATATGATCAAACAGTTGGTCTGTGGTTGTAAAGTTAAGGTGGCAAATGGTGCACACTGAAGAACGCTGAGGATGCATTTGTTTCCTCTGTGTTTCTAGCAATTCCTTGCTGGATTTCTGCACCTTAGATTCTCCACATTTTTCAGTACTACCTCCCATGTGCACCTTGACATGAGAAAACAGGGACAGGAGTGAAGAGGCATGGAAGCCACACTCACTACATTTCTTAATGAGGGACCTTGACTGAACTGGATGGGATGGCTGCTGGAGATCAATCATCTGTAGAAAGTCCTCTTCTGTTACTCCAATGTGAGGCCTTGGGTCCTCATCTTCATCTTTTTCTTTAGAAGTTCTTCTAGACACCTTCTTTCTGTTGATTTTAAGCAAGGCTAATCTATTTGAGTAGGTCTCCTGTGGGTTGCAGGACAGGAAGGTGGAAGATGTGTTGGACATGCCCTCAGCCTCACAGTGGGACACCAACTGCTTCATGTGAATGTTGCTGGGAAGCAACCTGTCAGTGGTTGTTTTACCAGGTGTTTGTTGCCTTTGTTGTACAGGACCTGATAAGCAATAGAAAAAAGCATCTTAATGAAAAACCCTGAGGCTGGAGAAAGTACATTAGCAACAAGGTACTGCTGTATTATACTGATTACATAAGAACATAAGAACATAAGAAATAAAGGAAGCTGCAAGAAGCGACCAGGCTTACACGTGGCAGTCCCTGTATGAAACACACCTACCTATTTCAATCTGTTATCCCCATCCATAAACTTGTCTAATCTTCTCTTAAAGCTCTCTAGTGTCTTAGCACTAACTACTTGATTACTGAGTCCGTTCCACTCATCTACCACTCTATTTGAGAACCAATTTTTTCCTATCTCCTTCCTAAACCTAAATTTTTTAAGCTTGAACCCATTATTTCTTGTTCTACCCTGGTTGCCGATCCTAAGAATTTTGCTTACATCTCCCTTGTCATAACCCTTATACCACTTAAAGACTTCTATCAGGTCCCCTTTTAACCTACGTCTCTCTAGAGAATGTAAATTTAACAGCTTCAACTTCGCCTCATAAGGAATACTCCTCATCCCCTGTATCCTTTTAGTCATCCCCTGTATCCTTTTAATCATCCCCTGTATCCTTTTAACATCCCCTGTATCCTTTTATCATCCCCTGTATCCTTTTAACATCCCCTGTATCCTTTTATCATTCCCTGTATCCTTTTAATTTAAGACAGTGGAGCACAGCCAGACTGAATGGCAGAGATGCTCTTCATGAAAATGACAAGAATGGGTAGAATAAAAATCTAAAGTAAGAAGCAAGTGCAAGGTGATCTAAAATAATCATCACACACATGCACACAATTATATATAGACCAGTATCATTTACATCAGTTGTGACAAAAAATATGTGAAAGAATTGTGAAAGATAGATGGATGAAATTCTTGGAAGAGAATGGCTCAATAACTGATGGACAATTTGGATTTTGTAGAGGGAGATTATGTACAACTAACTTGATTTGTTTCTACTCAAGAATAATTGACATAGTACAAAGTACAAGAGTGAGATGGCTGGGTAGATAATATCTACCTGGATTTAAAAAAGGCCTTTGAAAAGGTGCCACATAAGAGACTCTTGTGGAAGATAAAGAACATTGGTGCAGTGGGAGGGGGACCCTTGAAGTGGATGGAAGATTTTCTAAGCAATAGAGAAATGAGAACAGTTATTAAAGGTCAAAAGTCATCCTGGAGGAAAGTATTAAGTGGAGTACCTCAAAGTTCTGTAATAGCTCCAGTCATGTTCAATGTGTATATTAATGATATGACAGAATTGATCAACAGCTATATGAGTTTATTTGTGGATGATGCTAAACTGATAAAAAAAAAAAAAAAAAAAAAAAGAATAGAAACAGAGGAAGTTCAGAAAGCTTTTACAACAAGATTTGACCCAGAATGAAAAATGGAAGTGTGAATGGGAAATGATTTTAATGCAAAGAAATGTAGCTTACTGAAATTTGGGAAGATTAGAAAAAGGCCATCTGGTGTTTACATGCTGGGAAATGACTATATTGGAAAAAGAACAAAAGAAAAAGACCTTGGAATGATGGTAGCAGATACATTAACAGCTGACTACCATATAGACAAGATTGCTGGAGAAACAATGAATCTGCTAAGGAATATAAGAAATGCATTTGTATACTTGGATGAAGAAATTATGAGGAAATTAACTGTAATGATGATTCCTCCAAAATTGGAATATGCAGCTGTGGTATGGTCACCAAGTCTAAAGAAACATATCAAGAAACTGGAGAGGATACAAAGAGCAGTAATAAAGATGATCCCAGCCTTAAAAGACAAGACATACAAAGAGACTAGAAAAACTAAACCTTCCAACTCTGGAACAAGGAAAGTAGAGAGGAAAATTAATTGCAACATATAGACTAATGGAAAGACTGGAAAAGCTAGACAGCAACAAAATTGTGACATGGGATACAAGAGATACTAGAGGACATGGAAAGAAGCTGAAAAAAAAAAAAATTTGTAGAAGAGATATAAAAAATAATAGTTTTCCACAAATAGTTGATACATGGAACTGTCTCAACAAGGATGTGGTGCAAGCAAAAACTATTCATAATTTCATGGCCAAGTTAGATGATAATAGATACAGAAGCGAGACAGTACCAGTATAGTTCCTTTCCCGCATGACACAACTAGGTAATCACACACACGCTGATAAATGTCATGTGATAAAATTTGGCAGAAGTTCAAGGAGACCCGATTGGAATTATAAATTAGGTAACACAATTCAAACATCTTTAAAGAAAAAAAAAACAACAAAGACCAATCACTAAAACACCATATAAATGATAAGGAAACATGCACTATTTATTGGCAAATATAACCCTAAAAAACGGATATTATGAGCTTGATTCAATCCCGTAAAAATACAATTAGGTAAGAACACACACACACACACACACACACACACACACACACACACACACTAATAATACCTGTGTTTTGAATAAGTGAGCCAAACAATATACCTAAATACAAAACATACCTGCAGGAATAACACGTCAAGACAGCTGATGTTGTTGACGTCGCTTAGTTCTCCAAAACTCTCCCGCCCGCTCCCTTGTTTGGCGGTATCGCGTGCAAGTGTCCCTCTGTGAGGAAGTCTACTTTATGCTCCACACCCCTATTATCTTTGTCAAACTCGTGTATGAAAGAGTCTATGGGCTGATATCCCAACCGGAGCAAGCACGATCATCAACTGTCACTATGAGTTTATATAACTCATCATCAGTAGTCTTATAATCCATTATTTATCAAATATTTGAAACCTCCGAGTAGCGCCGATTCGCACAGTTCCGCAGGATATGGACATATCACCCTGCACTTTGACTTTTGAAGTAAATACTCCGAATTCCACGTTTATTTTTGTAGTGTAGAGAAAGAAATGACTCACGCTGCCCCATGTATTATTTCAACGAAAAATGTTAACTATTAACTAATTTAATGGTCAAAGTAGGTCGGCCCTTCACTTCACTTGTAATAATGCAAAATATGAGGCGCAGTCGATCGCAGCAACGCGAACTAAAAATCCTGGAGTCACAAGACCCCTTCGCACTTCCATATTTTACAAAAAAAAAATTGGACTACAAAATCAATTTCTTTGGACATATTTTGACAGAAGAATAAATATACCATATTCACGTGGAATTTTGTGGTCTACCGCGGGCCGCAGTGTGTAGACGACGCGCCCAAAACAGTATGTCCTCGCTTCACTTGGTTTCATGACGTTCCTCTTTATCTCTTTATTACAAGTAATTACATTTTACTTTATGTTAACGCAAATAAAAATGAAGTCAGAGCCAAAGCAATATTTACCATTCTCTTTCCGGCCAGATTTGTCAAGGAAAACAACAAAATATATTTCCTCATAATACTGGAATGAACTTTCTTAAACCATAAAAAAAAAAAAACACTTAATAAAATAGAAAATCTAAGAAAAAAGAAAGAAACAAAACAAATTAAAAGAGGTCCTGAAATATTCAAAATAGGAGAATAGACAACTTGACAGTCTACTTCCATGTGATGTATTTATGGTGACACCGCCGCCGCGAGTCAGTAATTCAGCCAAGGTGCCTGCTGCCTGCAGGAATGAAAAGAACATGACGATAGCAGGAAACTCCGTGGATGATCAGCTGCAACGACATGGGTAACCAAACAGTATGTGTGGAACCTGCATAAACAAGGAAGCAAGAAAGGCCCAGGCTGTTCACTGTTGAAAGACACTTGGTTTATGTGGTGATGTCATAAGGTCTGTCGTCCTCACAGTTGTGGTGGTCTGCCTGGACTGGATGTGATGCTTGTCTAAGGGGAAATCCATATTATATCTATTATAAAAAAAAAAAACATGTTACCCTTTAAGATATTGTTATCTATATAAAACATCTAATTATCATTCGTCAGAGTAAGAAAAAAGGTAATAGTAGTAGTAGAAGTTTGACTAGGCTAGGTTTGGTTAGGTTTGGTTTGGTTTATCATCGTCGTAGAGAGAGAGAGAGAGAGAGAGAGAGAGAGAACACACACACACACACACACACACACACACCAATGCATTTGCAAACCTGTGCTCTGAACTGATGGATCATGCTGAATGAGCCTGTATTAACTCAATGTATGCCGAATTTTGTTGATTTTCTTGGTTGACAACATAGTTTTAATCTTTTAGGTTTTTTTTTTTTTTAT
>NC_087162.1:240000-242500 GCF_035594125.1 Scylla paramamosain | reverse complement strand
CACACACACACACACACACACACACACACACAACACATTATTTCTTCAAGATTCATATTCATTATAAAAAAGAAACTTCGAACCACTTCTGTTCTTGTTTTCTGTTTTTCTTTTTCTTTATTTTTTTCTGTGGAACGAGAGGTTTGGTGACTATAATATGTAATTTTCACAACCTCTTCGTCTCTCCCCAATACTATATCATTATTTTCCCCTCCCTATGTGTACGATATGCTATGTCATGGACTGGCCTGCACTACCTATCCTGAGTGTGACGGAGGTTAGGTATGATGCTTATAGGATTCCGTGTTATGTGTATACAGTAATTCTCACTTCCCTTGTATTATTAAGTACGAGTATTACGCGCGTGTGTATGTACGTAAGTAGTGACCCTTGGCTTACTGGCGTTTATTGCCTGCTGCATTCGTGTGTGTGTTAGTGTGTAAGTAAGCATGTTTGGTAAGGGTGGTGTACCAGTGACCAGGTGCTGCATGGGAGTGGCCCTGACGAGGTGTTTGGCCGCCACACACACACACACACACACACACACACACACACACACACACACACACACACACACACATAAACACACACACACACACACACACACAGGAATTTCAGACGCCAGCCAGCCAGCCAGCACGGGGGAGAAAGAGAGAGAGGTAGGGAGAGAATGAGGGAGTCTAAGGGGGGCGGAGCGTGTCATAGCAGCGGGCGGCGCCAAAATGTATGGACGGGATGGGAATGTAGGTGAAGAGGAGGAGCCAGAGAGTGACGTCACGAGACTGAATGCCGACTCGCGCGCCGTCCACCATTCACAGTTCAGAAAGTTGATGACGCTGCGGCCGGCGAGGCGGTGCTACTTACGTCACGCGCGAGGTTGGTTGCTTGCGGGCGCCGAATGTGGGGTAGCGCATCAAGTAGGTCTCCCGGAGCCAGCAGCGGCGGCATTATTAAGTTTTGAACAGCAGTGCCGTGTGGACGTACTACAATAGCTCGTCTCTGGAACCCCGGTAGGTATTGGCGAGTGCTCGGGGACCTGTGTGAGTGTATGTGTGTAACTATGAGTGTCTGTCTGTCTCAGGTTCCCTCCCTTACCCATCCCATCATAACGTATCTACACATATAAAGGTACACATGGTAATTTGTCTGCTTGTGTGTGGCCGCGTGTCAGCAACAGAAGCACCGTCGCGGGATTAAAGTTGTGATTGGCAAAACGACACATAGCGAGCCAAGACTAGCGCCCGTGTTATCAGTGAGTCACGGAAGGAAGTTACTGCCACTACAATTACTACTACTGCTACTGCTACACTGCTATTACTACAACTGCTACTACTATTACTACTACTGCTACTACTATTACTATTACTGCTACACTGCTACTACTACTAGTACTACTACTACTACTACTACTACTACTACTATCACTACTACTACTACTGCTGCTGCTGCTACTACTGCTATTACTGCTAGACTGCTACTGTACTACAACTACTACTCCCTGCTTTTATTCCGGCTCCTGCTATTACCACCACCACTACTACTACTACTACTACTACTACTACTACTATACTACTACTACTACTACTACTACTATACTACTACTACTACTACTACTACTACTACTACTACTACTACTACTACTACTACTACTACTTCCTACTTCCTTTGGCTGGCTCTCACGTCCTCGCTTCTCGTGTCGCCGCGGGTCGAGCGCCGCTGAAGCCAGAGGGACGAGGAAACATCTTTGCTGTGAAGGAAAACCGTTAATGAAATGCAACATGCGAGAAGAAAAATAGTCCATTACATCAGTTGCTAGGATACAGAGAGAGAGAGAGAGAGAGAGAGAGAGAGAGAGAGAGAGAGAGAGCACGAGGATTGTTGCAGGGAAATAAAAATACCGTTACCTTGAGGAAGGCGCGGCCCACACTAGTGACCTTGACAATGAACGCCGCGCCGCTTGTTGGCCATCCAGGCGATTGGCTTATATAGTGATCCAGGAACGCCCCGTGGCTTGCTGGCAAAGAAGAAAAAGAGAAAGAGAAGAGAAAAATTTGCTCTTGTTTGGAGAGGAGCAGAAGAAGAAGAGGAGAGGAGAAAAATAAGTTTGTAAAGATGAAGGCTGTGTTTGCATTAAGGAAGAAAAGAAGAAAGATATAGGATGAAAAGACGCCTAATTAAAAAGAGAAGGAGAGAGAGGAGGACAGCAAGTTTGTAGTTTAGTTCAAAGTGAGGACTGTGATTGCACTAAAGAGAATGAAAAAGAGAAGAAGGAGGAGGAAGTGACAGGATGAAAAAAGGAGGAGAGCAGAAAAGCACGTTTGTTATTACAACTGAAGACTGTGTTTACAATGAGTAGAATGAAGAAGAGAAGGAGATAGGATAAAAAAGATATAGAGTTAAAAAAAAGTGAATATTTTATTGTGTTTATATTGCAAGGACTGAAAATGAATGAAAGAAGGAACAAAATGAGAAGAGAGAGAGAGAGAGAGAGAGAGAGAGA
>NC_087162.1:232500-235000 GCF_035594125.1 Scylla paramamosain | reverse complement strand
TCAAAAACATTCAGTCTTGGAGGTATTATTAATTGAAGGTGAATTGAGAGAGAGAGAGAGAGAGAGAGAGAGAGAGAGAGAGAGAGAGAGAGAGAGAGAGAGAGAGAGAGAGAGAGAGAGAGAGAGAGAGAGAGAGAGAGAGAGAGAGAGAGAGAGAGAGAGCATAATATTGACTCATCCTGAAGCGAATTCCGTCAAGATGTGAGAAGGAGGTCAAGGAGGAGCGATGTGTGTGTGTGTGTGTGTGTTTTTTTTTTTTTTTTTTTTTTTTTTTTTATGTAGGAAGGATACTGGCCAAGGGCAACAAAAATCTAATAAAAAAAATGCCCACTGAAATGCCAGTCCCTAAAAGGGTCAAAGCAGTGGTCAAAAATTGGTGGATAAGTGTCTTGAAACCTCCCTCTTGAAGGAATTCAAGTCATAGGAAGGTGGAAATACAGAAGCAGGCAAGGAGTTCCAGAGTTTACCAGAGAAAGGGATGAATGATTGAGAATACTGGTTAACTCTTGCGTTAGAGAGGTGGACAGAATAGGAGTGAGAGAAAGAAGAAAGTCTTGTGCAGCGAGGCCGCGGAAGGAGGGGAGGCATGCAGTTAGCAAGATCAGAAGAGCAGTTAGCATGAAAATAGCGGTAGAAGACAGCTAGAGATGCAACATTGCGGCGGTGAGAGAGAGGCTGAAGACAGTCAGTTAGAGGAGAGGAGTTGATGAGACGAAAAGCTTTTGATTCCACCCTGTCTAGAACAGCAGTATGAGTGGAACCCCCCCAGACATGTGAAGCATACTCCATACATGGACGGATAAGGCCCTTGTACAGAGTTAGCAGCTGCGGGGTGAGAAAAACTGGCGGAGACGTCTCAGAACACCTAACTTCATGGAAGCTGTTTTAGCTAGAGATGAGATGTGAAGTTTCCAGTTCAGATTATAAGTAAAGGACAGACCGAGGATGTTCAGTGTAGAAGAGGGGGATAGTTGAGTGTCATTGAAGAAGAGGGGATAGTTGTCTGGAAGATTGTGTCGAGTTGATAGATGGAGGAATTGAGTTTTTGAGGCATTGAACAATACCAAGTTTGCTCTGCCCCAATCAGAAATTTTAGAAAGATCAGAAGTCAGGCGTTCTGTGGCTTCCCTGCGTGATATGTTTACCTCCTGAAGGGTTGGACGTCTATGAAAAGACGTGGAAAAGTGCAGGGTGGTATCATCAGCATAGGAGTGGATAGGACAAGAAGTTTGTTTTAGAAGATCATTAATGAATAATAAGAAGAGAGTGGGTGACAGGACAGAACCCTGAGGAACACCACTGTTAATAGATTTAGGAGAAGAACAGTGACCGTCTACCACAGCAGCAATAGAACGGTCAGAAAGGAAACTTGAGATGAAGTTACAGAGAGAAGGATAGAAACCGTAGGAGGGTAGTTTGGAAATCAAAGCTTTGTGCCAGACTCTATCAAAGGCTTTTGATATGTCCAAGGCAACAGCAAAAGTTTCACCAAAGTCTCTAAAAGAGGATGACCAAGACTCAGTAAGGAAAGCCAGAAGATCACCAGTCGAGCGGCCTTGACGGAACCCATACTGGCGATCAGATAGAAGGTTGTGAAGTGATAGATGTTTAAGAATCTTCCTGTTGAGGATAGATTCAAAAACTTTAGATAAGCAGGAAATTAAAGCAATAGGACGGTAGTTTGAGGGATTAGAGCGGTCACCCTTTTTAGGAACAGGTTGAATGTAGGCAAACTTCCAGCAAGAAGGAAAGGTAGATGTTGACAGACAGAGCTGAAAGAGTTTGACTAGGCAAGGTGCAAGCACGGAGGCACAGTTTCGGAGAACAATAGGAGGGACCCCATCAGGTCCATAAGCCTTCTGAGGGTTTAGGCCAGCGAGGGCATGGAAAACATCATTACGAAGAATTTTAATACGAGGCATGAAGTAGTCAGAGGGTGGAGGAGAGGGAGGAACAAGCCCAGAATCGTCCAAGGTAGAGTTTTTAGCAAAGGTTTGAGCAAAGAGTTCAGCTTTAGAAATAGATGTGATAGCAGTGGTGCCATCTGGTTGAAGTAGAGGAGGGAAAGAAGAAGAAGCAAAGTTATTGGAGATATTTTTGGCTAGATGCCAGAAATCACGAGGGGAGTTAGATCTTGAAAGGTTTTGACATTTTCTGTTAATGAAGGAGTTTTTGGCTAGTTGGAGAACAGACTTGGCATGGTTCCGGGCAGAAATATAAAGTGCATGAGATTCTGGTGAAGGAAGGCTTAAGTACCTTTTGTGGGCCACCTCTCTATCATGTATAGCACGAGAACAAGCTGTGTTAAACCAAGGTTTAGAAGGTTTAGGACGAGAAAAGAGTGAGGAATGTACGCCTCCATGCCAGACACTATCACCTCTGTTATGCGCTCAGCACACAAAGACGGGTCTCTGACACGGAAGCAGTAGTCATTCCAAGGAAAATCAGCAATATACCGCCTCAGGTCCCCCCAACTAGCAGAGGCAAAACGCCAGAGGCA
>NC_087162.1:222500-227500 GCF_035594125.1 Scylla paramamosain | reverse complement strand
GTATAGTCTGTCTCTCTCTCTCTCTCTCTCTCTCTCTCTCTCTCTCTCTCTCTCTCTCTCTCTCTCTCTCTCTCTCTCTCTCTCTCTCTCTCTGATGCTGTAGTCACTGTAGTATAACGTAACGCAATCAACCACCTTAGGAAAACGTAAAGGGGATGTTGCTATTGAAAAAAAAAATCCTTGTAAAATATCTTGAAATAAAAGGAGGTAGAGGAGGAGGAGAAGGAAGAAAGAAGAGGTGGAGGAGAAAGAGGTGGAGAAGGGAGGGGAGGTGTGGGAGGAGGAAGAATAGCATAAGATTAAAAGTAAAGCAAGATAACATGGATGACTACACAGGAACTAAAAAGAAAGAAAAGTGAGAGAAGACAGAAAAAGTTAAACATAATACCGAAGAAAGAAAAAAAAGCTCTTAATTAAACCTTCTTCATCTACACTTGGAAGATCACGACCAATTACCAATATTGAACGAAAATGACTCCTCGATAAGTGATAATGGAAGGTTGAGCCATTATTTGACTAACCAAACGCTGAAATTACCTCCGCCATTGTCGTCCTTACTCTACCTGTGTGCTTTTCATACCTTCTTCAGTGCGAGGAAATGACAGCTCGATACAGTGCAATCAAAGAAACACAAAGAGACCCAGAGGAGGGACAAACAGTAACAGACTATTTCACTGACCATTCTGAGGCTGCACTAAATTACACTATCTGAAGCAAGTCATGTATAGGATAGTAAACACGAAGTCTTCTCCCCGCCCGTTACCCATTGTGTTCCCATGGAGATAACTGTTGAAGACTTCGTAATAACTAACCTGTTTTATTCCTAGTGCTTTCGGATTGTGGGTGGGAAGAGGGTGTGGACGGGCGTGATGTGGATGGGCGTGAGGTGGAGCAAAGGGTGTAGCTAGATGGATGAAAGATGTGGAAGATACATGATAAGGTGTGGTAGAGGTGTGGCAGTTCCGAAACGTGCGGGTATTGTAGATTTATAACATGGTCATGCTGAGAGGTGGATGGGCGTGGTGCAGGTTGGCAGTGTGGGCGCGTGTACCCCCTACAGGAACACGAACAGCCCCGGGCGTTCTTGCTCTCACCTTTCATTCCGCCCACACAATATAAGACTTTTTTTCTGTCAAGTTTCCCTCCAGCAAGTGTTAAGAGGGTGTGTGGCCTGAGGGTGTGTGTATGTGTGTGTGTGTGTGTGTATGTGGGTGTGGGAGGGTGGGTGTGTGTCGGTGAGTGAGGCAGATGGGAGGGCGTGGCGGAGGTCCGTAGGGCGTGTTTGGGTGACGGGCGTGACAGGGCGTGAGGGCAGGAATGTGACGGGCGCATCGAGGAGGAAGGAAGGAAGGAAGGAAGGAAGGAAGGAAGGGAGAGGTAGCATAGCCATTACTACTGATTGCATGTCTGGTTTTCATTTTTTTCTTTCTTTCATTCTTTTTTTTTCTGGGCACTTGCTATACACACACACACACACACACACACACACACACACACACACACACACACACACACACACACACACACACACACACTTTATTGGGTATTTTCCTCTTCATAGAAAAGTTATTGTTTATCATCATCTACCACCACCGCCGCCGCCGCCGCCACCACCACTAATACTACTACCACTACTACTGCCACTATTTTGTGCAGATGGAAGCAGTACCTGAATTTACAGTGAAAGTAGTAGTAGTAGTTGGAACTGTTGCGGTGATCGAAGTTGTGGTGGCAGTAGTAATAGAATGAGTAGTAGTAGTAGTAGCAGTAGCAGTAGCAGCAGCAGCAAGTGTAGGTAGGTAGTGAGTCAGGTAGCGGTACTTAGCCTCCTGCCGGAGACGCGTCACCTGACCCGCTCACCACAAACACCACCACTGTTTCACCTCAATCGCGGGGAAAGAGAAGGAAAAGAGAACTAAAAAGCAAGTAGAATATACAGACGAGCACTTTACTGTACGGCTTTCTTGCAACAACTCTCAGAAGCCTTCTGGTGGCTGCGTAGAGAGGCGCCTTGGCTTCTATTAACCTACATTTTTCATATAGATTACTTAGTATCGCTGATCACAAATACTCTCATAAGGACCAGCGGTTTTGTTGTTGTTTGACGTTCTCTTGTGATCTCATTGTTTCATTTGGTTCTTTGTTTGTTTGTTTGTTTTTTTCTCTCTTTCATTTACTACGCTTTTGTATTTGTTCTGACTTCGCCCCCGGGAAAATCATTTGATTAACAAATGATAAGGGAAACAAATAATCAGTCCCATGCAATATAAGAATTTATATTCTTGACAGGACAGGTTCATTAATAGATAACAATAATATAATTGATGATGACGATAGTGGTTGACTTGCAACTATAGAGACAAATGCACAAACACAAAAGTCAGACAGACAGACAAACACAAAACCAGACAGACAGACGAACAAACAGAAAGCCAGACAAACAGACGGACAAACAGAAAGCCAGACAGACAGACGGACAAACTAAAAGCCAGACAGACAAACATACAGATAGACAGAGAAAGGGGATGGAGGGAGGGAGAAGGAAATAGGGTGTGAGAGGTGACATGAAGGAAGAGGGACAGAGGCAAGGAAAAAGAGGGACATAAGAAGGGAATAAATGAATGAGGAAAAGGAAAGAGCGAGGGGCTCAGGAAAGAGAGAGAGAGAGAGAGAGAGAGAGCTTCTGCCCCTCTCCCATCTGCTTGTCGCCCCCTTGTCAACCATTATCTGCCCCCACTCCCCCTCCCCCACTCCAACTTCAACTTGTGTTCCGGGGATAGAGGAAAGTGGAGGGGATGGGGCTGGGTTGAGAGGGAGAGGATGGGGTGGGGGGACGGCCATAACCGCAGCATCCTGTCAATTTGTGTGTGACAGGAAAAACTTACATAGACCTACACACACACACACACACACACACACACACACACACACACACACACACACACACACACACACACACACACACACACACACACACATACATCTTATGTTATCTATGCTATATATTCAACACAAAATTTAGAGTCACGAAAAGTTGAAAACCGTTCCATACAAAAATAAGACATTATTTTTTCATTTTTTTTTTCTTTTTTTTTTTTTCTTTTTTTTTTTTTGCTTTCCGTCTCAACTATAAAATTTTCTCCTTACTCATGAATATATTGATGAGACGGAATCGTGTGTGTAGATATTTTTTTTATCATAATTACTACTACTACTACTAATAATAATAATAATAATAATAATACTATAACCGCTACTACTATAACAGCTACTACTACTACTATTACTACTACTGTTACTAAAATATTACTGTGACTGCTGGTGTGTTATTTATGTTACTACTCCTGTTCGTCCTCTTCCACCGGGCGCCGGTCACTTCCCTCAAATATAGCCATAAAAGCTGTGAAACACTCGAACTGACCGCCTTTCTTGTGGGACGGGTAGGTAGTCATATGGTGAGGCGAGGAGGGAGTGAGGGCCGAGGGTAGGCTCTGGAGGGAATGACGCCTTCCTTTCCCTTGCCGTTCCCTCCCTCGTGTCTCTCCCCCTCCCCTCGAGCTGTGGCGGCCCGTTACTCGACCCGCTACTCTCCCTCCTCCACCGCCTTCAGTATGCTGTGGACGCGCGGCCTTACAAGCAGGCGCCCCGCACCAAACATTCTGCTGATGTGCGATGCGCGGCGGGAACGTTCGCTCGCCAACTCGACCAGGTTATTCATTCAGAAAATCATAGTTATTACACGGCATTGGAAGGACGACGGTAAGGCCGGTTTTTGTGTGTTGTTGGGTGGGAATGGCAGCCTTGGCGGCCGGCTAGTGCCGGGCTGCGGCGGCGGCGGTGGCGGCGGCGGCGCCTGGCCGGGAAATCGATACGTGCGGCGTGTGTAGGAATTTGTTCCATTTCATTCAGTTCACTGGGTCAGGCGGGGGGCGACGGCCCCAGCGGCGGCGGCGTCAACACACCCCGACTCAGGTGTTTATTGGGCCCTCGACACTCTTGTTGCCAGGAAGAAAGGCCAGCGGGTACACTTGGACACGTGCAGTCACATGTCGCCCCCCTGGCAGGTGTGGCTGAGGGACACTTGTTCAGGGCGGCTTGTCTCCTGGCGAGGAATCGCCTTCCTCCACAACGCCCTTTGTTTTCGTAGAGGGAATGACGTTCCTAGGACCTCTCTGGAACTGCGTTGTCCTCCCCTCCTCTGTTCCACTCCCCAGCCCTACCCATGTCATCCTACATCACCTCTGTCTGTCACGCTGCCACACCCCCTGCCTCGCCAAGCCACCACCACGCTTTTCATGCGTGTGAGGGTTTAGGCAGCAGCGGTCAGTGAGCGGGCCGTGTCTGCATGGCACAGGGAAGTCTACAAAATATTGTTAGTATACCGCCAGGACGTGACAACACTTGGTTATACAGGTTATACTTCCCTATATGTGCGTATGCGTACCTCATGTCTCGCATAATCTCTCTCTCTCTCTCTCTCTCTCTCTCTCTCTCTCTCTCTCTCTCTCTCTCTCTCTCTCTCTCTCTCTCTCTCTCTCTCTCTCTCTTCACGATCCTTGACCATAAAAGAGTGTCACGCATGATTCATCCATACTCACACAGAAACACACGCACGCACGGCGCACCTCACACGTCGCTACGAAAGAAAAAAGAAAGCAAGTAAAAGAAAGCAGAGTAACCTCAAGGGAACCACAGGAATGGAGATCTCTTTTTTTCTGTTTTTCTTTATTACAATCCCATTCAGTGTTGAGAGAGAGAGGAAAAAGATATTTTCGACACACACACACACACACACACACACACACACACACACACACACACACACACACACACACACACACACGTAGCATTTTCAATAGATATTGCGCATAAGTAAAATTGTCATGGTATTTGTGTGTGTGTGTGTGTGTGTGTGTGTGTGTGTGTGTGTGTGTGTGTGTGTGTTTGTGTTTGTGTTGGAGAGAGAGAAGGAGAGAGAGAGAGAGAGAGAGAGAGAGAGA
>NC_087162.1:190000-215000 GCF_035594125.1 Scylla paramamosain | reverse complement strand
CTGTCACCCAGTCACTCATCTAATAATTCAAACTTTTCATAGACGCTTCACTTTCTTATAAGGACAAATTTTCAAAGAACACAGTCATAGTAAGTCGAGTTCTTATTGTTGTTTTTTTTTCGCCACTTAATATGGAGGATTCTTGTAAAACTATCATTAAAATCATCAAAAACAGTCTGCCAGTCACTCATCTAATAATATGAACTGTATTTTTACGCGCTTCATTTTCCCACAAGGACTATCTTCAAGGAACACAGGCATATTAAGTCGAGCTCACTTTTTTCCCCCCCACATATGATGCAGAATCGTTGTAAAATGATCATTGGAATAACTAAATCACTCTTTTACACACTAGTAACTTCACTAGATCATCCGAAAGGTAGGAGAGGCAAGGGAACCAAATGTTTACTGAGTCACTAGTCATTTCATGTTTTTTTTAGAGAAGTAAGAATACACGCACTAAAAATATCTTTACTATTCCATCACTCCTTCACTCTTTTTGTGGAGGTTAGACTTTTCTAAAATTATTCTCCTAATTTACACCATATTCCTTTATTAAATTTGGCAATCAAACGTTTAATACTATACTCGCTTTATACTATATTTCAATTGGCTGTGGGAGGAGATCGTCCTTATTAGGTACAGCCAATCAGCATTCAAATAAAGCCCCGTACTCTTAAACGTTTGGTTCCTTCACCGTCATTATTTGCTAAAGCCACAGGTCGAGTTCTCATGACTTTTTTTTTTCTTTTCAGTTCTCATTGCAGGTTTATTATTAAATTGCTATTTTATTCTTGAAAACTCCAATAACTTCCACCACAGGCCAGTTGAAACTTTCGAGATAAGACGCGACGTTCAAACGTTTCAGAATACGGTACATAACACGAGCGGTGCTCTGTGCTGGAAGAGACGAGCTGTGTTATGTGTTATGTGTTGTCGAGAGCTGCCAGATGGACGGGTGTAGTGTGGGTAGGGAAGGGAGGGGAGGGAGTATCCGGTTAGCGCCTTTCTTAAGGGATTGAAAGCTCGAATTTTAATCATTATTTGTGGAACAGAACGAGGAGGAGGAAGAGGAGGAAGAAGAGGAGGAGGAGGAGGAGGAGGAGGAGGAAGGATGGAGAAAGTTTGACACCGGGTAGAGGAAGAGGCAATAATTATTAGTACAAGTGTTTTGAAGGAGAAGGATGAGGTGGTGGTGAGGGTGGTAGTGGTGGAAGAGGAAAAGGATGAAGGTAGTGATGATGTTGGTGATGATGAAGAGGACCAGGAAGAGGAAGAAGGAAGCAGCTGGAGTAGGAAGGTATGGCAGTGGAGGGAATATCTCCTGCAACAACCTGTCTGGAGGAGAAAACCAGGCCACTGTGTCTGCAGGGTCGTGGACTCGTGGACCAGCCAGCCAGCCAGCCAGCCAACCAGCTAACCAGCCAACCAGGCAATCAGCCAGCCAGCCAGCCATCCAGCCAGCCAGCCAGCCATCCATCCACCTCCCACCCCACCCACCCATCCTGCCATCCATACAGCCAGCCAGCCTGCCAGCCTGCCGGCCAGTCAGCCAGCTAGCCAGCTCTGCTCGTTCATGTGCCGCTCGCTCACACCGCCCCACTTGTTACTGCCGTCCCCGCTGCTGGTGCTGCTACTGCTATTACTACTGCTGCTACTTACTACTATTACTACTACTGTTACCACTACTACTACTACTACTACTACTACTATTACTACTACTACTACTACTACTACTACTATTACTACTACTACTACTACTACTACTACTACTACTACTATTGCCAGCGTTCAGTGAGCAAGGCACTCTGTCTTTTCAAAACCATTTTTTTGCAGCAGAGAGAGGAGAGAGAGAGAAGAGAGAGAGAGAGAGAGAGAGAGAGAGAGAGAGAGAGATGAGAGAGAAGACTAGTTTCTTTTAGAAAGAGTTGAAGGACGAAAATTCTTCCAGAAATGAATGCAGAATTTTGACATTTCTTTCCTTTTACTTATTGTATATTATTCGTCTCTCTCTCTCTCTCTCTCTCTCTCTCTCTCTCTCTCTCTCTCTCTCTCTCTCTCTCTCTCTCTCTCTCTCTCTCTCTCTCTCTCTCTCTCTCTATCTCTCTCTCTCTCTCTCTCTCTCTCTCTCTCTATCTATCTATCTATCTATCTATCTATCTATCTACCTATCTATCTATCTATCTATCTCTTTCTCTCTCTCTCTGGTCTTTCTTTTTGCCTCTATTCGATCCCTTCTTTATCTTTATTTTTTTTAACTACTCGTTATTTATTTTCTCATTCTTTATCACGTTGCTCCCTTGTTATAGTTCCCATGCCCGTCTCATAACACTTCTTCATCATTACCACCCACCACCACCGCCACCACCTGCCACCATCCAGCCTCCCTTGGATGTTGAAGCCTCATTACTCACACACCTGCCTTTCCTCATATCTAGGCCTGTCTTCACTGAATAACCTCACCTTACGCTCACACGCTTTCTTTCTTCTTCCTGCGCGTGTTGTCAGTTGTGATATTAATAAAAAAGATGAGAGGTGGGGAAGAGAAATGTTACTGAAGTCTGGTTAGAGGATCTTTTTCTTTTTTAATCTCTGTCTCTCTAGTGAATTAAATCATATGGTTAATTTACACGTCACAAGCGTCTTATTTTTTTTCTTTATTTTTTTTTTTTTATGAAATGAAACGTAACTGCCATGTACAATCTCCTCGCGGATTCTTTGAAAATATTAAATAACCGTAAGTGACGACAGTAATGACTTATTTATCAGTGAAGCCTATGATTCCCCTCACCACAAATAAGGGTTTTGTTTACCTGGATAACGTGATTTTGCAATGATGCTCTTATTCAAATACCGCGAGAAAAATATCCTTATTATCTTCTAATCCCACCGAACTACGAGTACTACTACTACTACAACAACAACAACAACAACAACTACTACTACTACTACTACTACTACTACTACTACTACTCTACTACTACTACTATACAGAACAGCTAAGGAGAGTCGTCACTGTGCTGTATAGAAAATGTATAGATAGTGTGGACCTTATGGGCATCGTATTGGTGGGTTAGAATGTTTAGATTTGAATGTGTGATGTTGTCCCTCATGTATAATGTATGTTATTCTGAGCTGGCTGTTAGCTTATCTTGTCAAGGTCCTATTGTCTCTTCATCCGTCCTCCTCCTCCTCCTCCTCCTCCTCCTCCTCCTCCTCCTCCTCCTCCTCCTCCCCCGTCTCAGGCCAAAGGAGGGACATAGCCTGGAGGTAGAAAGGAAGGAGAGAAGAGTTTCCAAATTCCCAAAGTGACATTTGACTTCCTGATGAGATATTTGTGTCAGGAGGCCAGGGCGCCGGGCCACACTCCTCAGGGCAGGCAGTGTGCTCGCGTGTGTGCCTGCGTGCCACCTGTGTCCTGCCAGTCATGAGCATAATATATGTATAACACATATACACACACGTCCTTCTTTTTCTCTGGGTTATTTAGTGCCATTCTACAGCTCCTCCTCCCATCTCACCACGCCTTCAGCCCATTAGCCTCGTTTCTGGGTGTGGGCTGCTGGGAACTCAATTTCCAGCCAACCAGCCAACAATACTGCCCGACGCGGCAAAAACATCACCTCGGCGCCTTCAGATATCAAGTCTATTCATTACACGAAGCATCACAGAGAAACCGACGCCACTCGCAGACGAGGAGATGAGGAAGCTGATCTTGACACCCTCACCATCACCTTCCTCCTCCTGCTCCTTCCCCTGGTGAAGTGGTGAAGTGACGTATGGTATGGCACTTCGCTTGCCTCTGCGGATTACTGCAGCTGCGGCGGGAAGAGACAGCAGGCACAGAGGAAAGAAACAGCAGGTGGAATAGGTGGAGACAAGGAAAGTAGAGAGCAGCGACAAGTATATAGGAAAGAAGGAACGGGTGTAATAGGTAAAGACAAGGAAAAAGGAAAGAAACGACAGGTAGATGAGAATTATTCATGAGGTGACGTGTTCCGTAAGAGCCGTCATGTAGCAGGTGAAGGAGGGACAGGTGAGGGTAAGGAGGAGAGAGAAAATGAGGGAAAGGAGAAAGGAGGGAAGGAAGGAGGAAGCGAGGGGAGGAGAAGGGGGATGGATCTACTTCTACCCTCAGGAGACATGATCCTGCGCTTTGAAATGTGGGACGACCTCTCTCTCTCTCTCTCTCTCTCTCTCTCTCTCTCTCTCTCTCTCTCTCTCTCTCTCTCTCTCTCTCTCTCTCTCTCTCTCTCTCTCTCTCTCTCTCTCTCTCTCACACACACACACACACACACACATGTGCTTGTAAGCCATCTGTATATAGCCAAGCTTCCATTCTAGTACGCACATTTCTAACTGCAAGCTTTCTAAAATGAATTCTTCCATGCTACCCACGCACTTTTTTCTCGCTAAGTTTCTCCAAACCTTCCATATTCAACTTTCCATTCCTGCCCCACAAAGTATCTCATTTCAGGATCCAGCGGCGAACTGGGTGGATATTCTCCCTCCCTCGCGCCTCCTTCCGTTTCTTTCATGCGAGCCTTGCCCTTGCCAACCTTCCTTTTGCAAATCATCGCCAACCTTTTCCGCCAAACCACATACTCTCTGACTTACTGCCAACATGTTGCTGCTCACCACCCTGCCTCGTCCGCCCCGTCCCGCCCAGCCCCGCTCCCACCTACCCCATCGCGACTCTGGCCCCTGTGATGGAACTCTCGATTCTATACGGGACTCATGAGAACTGGAGCACCGTCTTCCCGGGTCACGCCGTCCCGGTCCACACCTAGTTTGTGGAGGATTCAAATGGCAGCGGTGGGAATAGCTGCTACCTGTGGTGGCCACTCTTCAATGCCTGAAGGTTTTTTTTTTATTTTTTATTTTTTTATTTACATTGTAGGTTTTAAAGATTACGTGGTACTGCCTCTCACTGAAACAATCACTTTACATCAAAGTTAAAGGTAAAAGTTTATTAAAAAAAAAAAGTAATTTAATTTCGGTGACACACGACGTAAGTTTTGAGTACCTAAGACGAAACTTGTATGTATTACGTGTCAATGCTTGTGTTTGGTGATGGCACGATAAACACGCTTCGTTGCTAAGATGGGACACAAGGCTTTTATGATGGATAGGTGATAGGAAGAAATAGTACGAGTTGCTTACTTATCCGTCTGTCAGTCCATCTGTCCAAACGTCCTCCCGTTAGGGTCTACCTTCATCTGTTTTACGCAGAAGTCGTGCCGTATTTTCATTCATGACCGTATAGCAAATGCATGAGGCGATGTACTCACTGCAGCGAGGCGATTAACTGCGCGGGACAAGAGGATGGTGTCTGTCGAGGTGAGAGGCCATAACGAGTCCGTAAACAGTACCAACTAGAGATCTGCATGAGTACTTTTATTCCTCTCCTGCCCCGCACCTACAGTACCTACGAGTAATACGAGTAAGACTACATCCGCTACACACGCACAGGATTCTTCACAGTCACTCTCTCTATTATATAGCTGCCACTCGACAACTGAGTAATGGCGCTGTTATCTTCGCTCTCCCGAAGGTGGAGGGGGAGTGAGAAGAAACAGAGATTATAACAAGAGCCAAAAAAAAATGGTGAAAAGTCTCCGGAGTCTCTCAGAGTGGAGGAGAGATGACAGTGATGTTGATGGTGTCCTGGTTCACATTCAGATTCCCACACATTCCTACGTAGGCTTGCTAACGTGCTGGGAGTGACGGATGGACGTGCGCGATGGAGTGATGTGAAAAGAGAAACTGAGGTTGAATTACAAGAACATTATTATGGATTATTTATCTTTTTTTTTCTTCTTAAGCATAATGGAAACTTCCAGGAAAGGTTGTTATATTGTTTGTGGTTGTGTGCAATTAATTAAGAGGAGGACTGGGTCACAATGAAAGAAGAATATGGAGTAGTGTTAGAGCCTAGAGTGAAGGAGAGAAAGGAGTCGGTGGCAGTGGTGGAATGCAAAGGATGGCAAGGTCTATGTCACTGACTCCCCACCACTACCACTGCCACCACTACCACCCGCCTCCCGTCATGACTTACGCTCACACTTGCTGACGTACCCTTGGTATTCAGTAAGTGCTGACGTGCACCTTGGTATTCAGCAAGATGTCTGCATGGAAGCTTCTTCACCCTTAACTTCCTCTTGTTACCCTTCCTCTTATTTGTCTTGTTCCTTCTTCACAAGCCCAACCACTCCTGCGTCACAGCCGCTCAGTGCGATCAACCACCATTTTCTTTTTTTTCCAAAGGTCCAATCTGATTTTGCCCATGAAATCATTTACATAGTTTGTGAGAAAGTCGGGCAGCGAGTCGGCTTGGCGGAGCAAAACTTTGTGGGACGCCTCCTCATTTACATTCCAAACATGATCACCGCGAGGCAGCCCGCGATGCTCCCTCACTTCCTACACTGTTTTCGTTCTTCCCACAGCCCTCCTCCTCCTCCTTCTCCTCTTCCTCCCTCTATGACAATCTATGTAAGGTACACATGAATTTCAAGGAATACAGGTGAATGGTTACAAGTAACTTAACAAGTCAGAGTGGAGAGGAAATGGAGGTTGCTAAAGAGAGAGAAATATGAAGTCTTGTATTCACACAAGCACAGAAAGTTTCTTTTATGTTACTTTGTTGTCTTTGTTTGAAACGTTTATTGCAGGGGCGGTTTAGAGAGAGAGAGAGAGAGAGAGAGAGAGAGAGAGAGAGAGAGAACTCCAATGATGATAACATTTTATGGCGCTCACTCTCATAAAGTTAACATAGTGGGAGATGTATAAGAGGTCTGGCTTACTGTTCGTGGCTCGCGGCGACAACTCAGTGATCAGGGAAAGGTGGATGCTATGTGTAGTAATGGAGCGTAATATAGCCCTTCTTCATGGCCTGCACAGGGCAAAGCTATGCTCCATAAAGTGTCACCATGATGATATTTACGTATGTGTGTATGGTAGGTAACAGTGCCGCTTGTGTTGCAGGTGGCGAGCAGCGAGGATCAGCAGGGAACGGATGACGCCTCCTCCGGGCAACTCAACCCTAATGTGGCTCAGGATCGAATGGCGGCCGCTCTGCCCGATGACGATGACGGCGACGTGTTTGAGGGCAAGGTAGCAGACCAGATCGCGGTGGAGACAGTGGACCGCCACGTGGCCGTCGGGAAGCCCTACCCGGTCCAGGCCATCCCGGTGCCGGTTCGCTTCCCGGTGTACCCTGGAAAGCTGGTCCTTCCTGACCACGCCGGCGGCAGACAGCGCGCCAAGGCCAAGGATGGCACTGGCCCGGTCCATCACCAGGGCCCGCCCAAGCGTCATACAGTTCGTTCTCGTCTTCCTCCACCTCCCCCACCATCTCCCTCAGGAGTCATTTACAAGGCAAGGCAGCCTGTAGGCCCCGGGCTCAAAGTACCCGGTCCACGCAAGCCCCTACACCCACCTCCTCCGCCTGCCTACTCTGGTCCTCCTCCGCCACCCACGTACTCTGGCCCCCCTCCTCCTCCTCCACCACGCAAACCTGTCCACTCAGGCCCCACTCCTTTGCCTCATCACGGTCCGCCTCAACCAGTGGGTCCAGACTACGGCTCCCCCAAGCCAGGTGATGTGTTCTCTGCGGGAGCCAGCACCGGCAAGGGCGCGGGTGGCGGCCACGGCGGCGGTTCCCACGTGCCTCAGCCAATTCTCTCCACCTTTGCTCCCGCGCCCCTCCAGAGTGCCGCGTCAGTACATCTGCCTGGAGCGGTCCTGCCTCCACCACCACAGAACTTCTATAATGGCCCGCCGCCACCACCAATCAATGTCGGCATAGGCCACTCTCCCGACGCCGACGTGTCTGGCTCGGCCAACGCCTACGTGCCGCCCGAGGCTCTGGCGCCCGCAGATCCCTGGCCGACAGCCGCCCCGGAGATGCCCAAGATAACTTCTCTCGATGTAAAATGTGAAAAGAACTTAATGAAGGTGAGCATCACCTTCGACAAGCCCTTCTATGGCATCATCTTCAGCAAAGGTCACTACAGCAACGTGCATTGCGTGCACCTGCCCGCGGGTCTGGGTCGCTCGCAGGCCACCTTCGATATCTCGATCAACGCGTGCGGCACCACCGGAAACACCGAGAACGGCCTCTACGGCTACGGCAGCCAGAGCGGCTCAGGCACCTACTTCGAAAACACCATCGTCGTGCAGTACGATCCTCAGGTGCAGGAGGTGTGGGACCAGGCACGCAAGCTGAGGTGCACGTGGCACGACCAGTACGAGAAGTCTGTCACATTCCGACCATTCCCCGTGGACATGCTGGATGTTGTTCGCGCAGACTTCGCCGGGGACAACGTTGGCTGCTGGATGCAAATCCAGGTGGGCAAGGGCCCGTGGGCCTCGGAGGTGTCTGGCCTAGTAAAGATCGGCCAGACCATGACCATGGTGCTGGCCATCAAGGACGACGATAACAAATTCGACATGCTGGTACGCAACTGCATGGCGCATGACGGCAAGCGGGCGCCTATCCAGCTCGTGGACCAACGTGGCTGTGTCTCGCGCCCCAAGCTCATGTCCAAGTTCACCAAAATTAAGAACTTTGGCTCTTCAGCGTCTGTTCTCTCGTACGCTCACTTCCAGGCGTTCAAGTTCCCAGACTCAATGGAGGTTCACTTCCAGTGCACGATTCAGATCTGCCGCTACCAGTGCCCCGAGCAGTGCAGCGGTGCCGGCGGCGTCATCCCGGGAGACAGCTACGATGTGCCTGGCCGAGCCAAGCGAGAAGTCGAGAATGAAAATGGAGAAGAAAAAGAAGAAAAAACTGAAGAAGAAGAAGAAGAAGAAGTAGACAAACAAAAGGACATTGGCGTCAATCGCGTGATTCAAGTTGTGTCGATTCGCGATCTACCCTTCGTGCAGGACAAGAAGGAAGGCAGCGAGACCGAGCTGCGAGAGTCTGAGACATCCACACTGGTGGTACCCCAGGTGGAGGACCAGTCTGGCCTGATCTGTATGTCCACCCCAGGGTTCGCCGCGACCCTCATTGTCTTATTGGCAATACTCATCGTGTCGTGCCTCATGTCCGCCTTCCTCTGCCTGCGGTTCAGGAGTAACGGTGACACACGATCCATCATCTCGTCCACGTACGACAACCCGGCCTTCATGCACAAGAAAGGGCTCTTCTAGACGCCACACCCTTCCCCTCCACCTCACCACCAGACGAGCCAAGGAGTGCGATGCGAGGCTACACCTGCAAGCGTCACGGGCTACGAGAGGCACCTCAGGGCGTCTTGCTGCACCTCAGTGACGGGCGACAGGCAAGCAGCACCCCTGTCGACCCCCCACCCCGTCACAAGCCGCGGCGCGCTTGGTGAGTCGCGGCCGGGCATTCAGGCGCCAGTCACTGCAGGAAGGCGGCTGCGGGCATGGATGGTGCCTCCTCTTGGATCATCTGGCCGGCGGACGCCCCGCCAGCGAGTCACGTCGTCGGATCGTCCAGCTTGTGCACCACCACCAGTGTGTGTGTGTGTGTGTGTGTGTGTGTGTGTGATGTCTCATCTTCCCTGTGTGTAAGTTTTCCTCCGCTGTGACAGCCGACCCCCTCCCCTGTGTTCCTGGAGAAGGCGCGGGCGGGGGCCGAGTGGGTGCAGTTGAGGAGCACCGTATCACTTATTAGTCCCCAACCCGCTGGCGGTGTTGTGGGCGGCCAAGGAGGATCCCAGCGTCCTCCTGCCTGGACGGTTTGGGACGCCTCCCAGCACCCTTTAGGATTAACTATGGGTGGTTCACAAGGGTTTCACGGGAATAATAATTAATGTAATCAAGAAGGTAATGCATGATAATTGTGTTCTGCACGTCACCGCTTGTCCCGGCGCAATGCTCGACTGGGACCTGCACCCGCGCTGACCGAGTTGCCATAACGCTCATCACCTCCCTTCCCCTTAGGTTAGTTAGTGTAATAGTCGTAACCACCAGCAGGACGGTAGTGCGTGTGCAACACTTACTCTTGACACCCGAGTCAACAGGCAGTGTGAGTGAGTAAGAGAGTGAGAGAATGAGTGAGTGACTAATGAGCTGAGACGAGCCGGCGACTCATCGCCCCCCAAGCGAACAATGCTCCATCCCTCCACTCCTTCCCTTCCCCTCCAACCATTATTTAATATTTTCTGTCTCCCATTTCCCTCCATCCCAGTTCCCTCCCGATAAGGACAAGAGTTGCCACGTAGGGAAATGTATATACATACTGGTTCTATAGAATGTGACTTCCATTAATTTATTTTTATTTATTCGAACCATTTCTTTCCCAACGCCTCTTTTTCCTTTAGACAACTTCATTGCTCCTACGTGTCATTAATAATAGTAACTAATATTTAGTATTAGGGATTTTCTAACTTCCATGTTGCGTGGCTGATCCGAAGCGTGAGCGATATATGATGTTTTGGGGGTCGTGTGTGTGTGTCTGTGTGTGTGTGTGTGTGTGTGTGTGTGTGTGTGTGTGTGTGTGTGTGTGTGTGTGTGTGTGTGTGTGTGTGTGTGTGTGTGTGTGTGTGTGTGTGTCTGGTGTGATGTATTTGTAATAAAACGTTTATGTTACTGTGTGTTTGTCAGTCCAGTCTCATCCTGGTGAGCGAGAAACAAACAAGTAGTACACAGACAGCACGCATCTCACAACACGCTGCTGGACTTCCCCAAGTGGACCGCAGGAACACACCACGTTGGAGGCGAGTGAACTAGTATGTCTGTAAGCATTAGTAGAGCACTGTTAGAAATACAAATAGATACAAGCAGAAGTAGGATTAGTGTAGAGGAAGAATCAGACGTAGATGTGAATCCAGGGGTAGTTATAGAAGTAGAAATGTCGGTAGAATTACAGAGAGAAACATATTAAAAATGTTTACAAATAACATGCGAGGATATAGTAGTGAGCGGGGAGAAGAAGAAAAAAAGAAAGAAAGAAAAACTGAGCTAAGATGGAAATAGAGACATGAGATTGCGAGGAAGAGGAAAGGTCGGGGGTCAGGAGGAGGAAGCAAAGTTACCATGTATGTACTATTCATGTATTTATGTTACATGTTTATGCACGGACGGTGTCACATAGCCCGTTGTTGTGGCGCCAAAATATCTGTCCGTCAATTAGTTACAAACACGTCGTCAGCCACTGCAAAGAATCTACATGAGCAAATATTCAGGTGTAAGCATATTAAGCTACGACGAAAAAGAAGAAAATATAAAGAATAAAAGACATGGTATACAGATATCTAATGTAATGTAATCTACTCTGATGCCCAGTACTTGGAACTCCCTTTTTAAGAGAATGCCCGCGACAAAAGAATCTCAATACCTTCTTGTCCGTACATTCCACTGCTGTACACTCTATCAGTGACCCATCCCTCTTCTCTCTCAGATCTTGAATTACTTTGTTCTTACACCCAAAGTACTCAGTCCGCCTTTATACCGCCCTTGCCATGCCACTTCTTTCTCTCCTCACATGAGCAAGCCACTGAAGGCGCCGCATTTGACCATTTCTATCACCCTACAGTTCACTTTTCTTCGCCAGACATGCAAAACATTTCAGTCAAGCAACTCATCCTTTTTTCATATCCAGCGTTTCGTCATTTTTTGTCCAATCTGATAATTATTCACTCAGTATGGACATACCAACAGGACCCATAGTGTATCATAGTCACTCACTGGTCAGCTTGATTCTGAAAATCCTAACAACTCAATTCAGTACAATTTCAACCAGGCATCAGGCGAAACATGATTTGGATAAGGAAAATTGGACACACCCGAATCCTGTTATCAGTCTAAAATAACCTAATGCAAACTTCGATCAAGTCCACAAGGTCTAAGAACAGACTATAGAAGACAGCCAATATCAGGAATCGAGGCTGCCAAATGAGCTGTTACTTCGGACCTATACGGGATAACTTTACTGGCGTGACGCTTTTCCTTCCTTCTGTCGCTCCTGCTCTTGCAGCGCCTTGAGCAGCTCTCGGGCAGGAACAGGGCACCTGGTGTACGTCTTGGCGCAGGTGGTGGTGGCGTCGCTCGCTGTCCTGCCAACCCACAGCGCTTGATAGTAAATGTCCCTCCAAGTGGTTGGGCCTCGGCGGGACGGTTTGTAAGGAGCGCTGTACACGAGAGGGAAAAAGGAATAAGAAAATTGTTTCTAAACGTTGAAATATCGTATTTTGCACACACACACACACACACACACACACACACACACACACACACACACACACACACACACACACTCACTCACCTAAAGGCAGCCATTATCGTCTTCTCGTCCTCCGTCAGCGTGTGCACAGGTTCGCTGGCCACCTCACACACCGCTCGCAGCACACACCCATCGCGGTCCAGGCCACTGATCATGTCGAAATATTCCCTCTCAGACTTTAACGCCACCTTCTCCGCCTCCGCCCCGGAACCTGACGCTCTCTACGAGAAGGTTCAAAGTGGAAGATGTTGTGAAATAAAAGTTTTGTGGGACTTTCCTGCCAATGCAATACCTAAAATGATGAACGTCACGTAATAAACAGTCGTTCTCAAGTTCATTTTGGTATCATTAAAGAAACAGTTTTTGTGTCACCAAATAACAAACAACATTCAAACACACACACACACACACACACACACACACACACACACACACACACACACACACACACACATATATATATATATATATATATATATATATATATATATATATATATATATATATATATATATATATATATATATATATATATATATATATATATATATATATATATATATATATATATATATATATATATATATATATATATATATATATATATATATATATATATATATATATATATATATATATATATATATATAATTTTTTCTTTTTTAGGGAGGTGGGGAGGCACACGGCCTGCATGTGATGGCGCTATTAGGCAATGCATTTGATATTAGAGAACATTACCACATCTACCTACCGAAACGTCTCGGCGAGTCCTAAAGTTGTGGAAGCCTGAGGCAGGGACTATATAGAAGGCGGGGGGGCTGGACAGAGGGAGGGGAGTAAAGGAGGGTGGGTAGTAGGAGGGAGGCGAAGCAAAGTAGGAGGGGGACGGCGCGACGATGGTAGGGGGCGGTGCCACGAAGAGGGGCTGGCGGTCGTAGTAGTCATTCCCGGAGTCATCAAGGTCAGTGATGGCATCCAGGCCACTGTTGGAGACTGCATTTTTAAGCTTCGACAAACCCACGTACTTCAGAAGCTGTGGCGGGGAGAGGGCAACACTGCGGTGAGGAAATTATCGTACCACACAAACAGACACAGACAGACAGAAAGAAAGACAGACAGGCAGAATGAGGAGGCAAGTCACAAGAGAGAGAATGGAGAAGAAAACACACGATTAGTTCTGAACCATGACGATAGAAAGGAGGGAACCATAAGGTGATATTATAAGAGAAGCGTAAACTGTTGATGTGTGAGCCGTCATGCTTACTGAGTGGCATGCTGCCCGATGCCTGAGCCGAGCAGCAACAGTGACGGTTTGCTCTCAGTGAGAAGGGGAAAGACTCAGGGAGATAGAGGAGAAGGGAAGGCGATTAGTGTATCATATGAGTGAGGAAGTGAGGACACACCTTAAGGGCAGCGAGGCCACCGACGGAAGCCACAGCGGGCAGGACGGCGAGGGACAGTGTAGCCTGTGCGAGTGGCGTCATTACCACCAACACCACCACCAGATACCACATCCCACTGGCTGGCCGCATCCTGGAGAGCAACACGTGGTAAGCTGTAAATATCATTGACCACAGCGTGAAGAATAAACACCTGCATGAACATTGGGAAGACTGTCAATAGGAGTGAGATGAGAACAGCAGGGACGGCTCGTCACGAGAATTGCAGGCGAGAGAGGGACATGCGTAGATATGAGAAAGAGAGAGATCGTAGGTATAACACCAGGCACGGAAGGCAAGGAAACCAAGAACCCAGAAAGAGAAGCCTATGAGTTACGCATCTCGTGCTGTTGTAAGGGTGGCGAAATAGCGTGAGCTGCACATGACAGCCCAGCACGACATACACACACACACACATACGCACATACACATTGACCCAGCAGCCACTCCCAACACCGTCTAGGTCGCTGGCGAATCAGCAAGCTGCTAAGTTAACTGGGCGCTACGTCCACCAATCATTGTGTGGTCTGGGTTTGGGTCGCCGCGTGCTTTGCTTGAGGCGAGGACCACACTCTGGATGGGCGGGCGGAAGGGACGAGCGGGTGCACTTATTGACGACCACACCAAAATTAAAAAAGGAATCCCCTCAGATTTTTTGCTTGTTAATTATGACGGCAAGCTGCGGACTGTGTCGTCGCCTGGGAGAGATTATTGTCAGGCGGAGATTGTACTACGTCAGTGATGTGGTTGCCAAGATAAGGATTGTGATATATGACGTAATCAGCGCAGTGTGTACTTAGGTTCCAATATACGCGAGTGCTTAGCATATGTAAGGCTCACACCTCCCCATCGTGCACTATACACGACTATACACAGCTCAAACGGAAACACTTTCTTTTCTTATGTAGGAGAGACACCACCCAAGGGCAACGAAAATCCAATAAAAAAATAAAAGAAAAGCCCACTTAGATGCCGGTCCTCGAATAGGGTTCCAAGCGGTAGTCAAAAATTGAAGGATAAGTGTCTTGAAACCTCCCTCTTGAAGGAATTCAAGTCATAGAAAGGTGGAAATACAGAAGCAGGTAGGGAGTTCCAGAGTTTATCAGAGAAAGAGATGAATAACTGAGAATACTGGTTAACTATTGCATTAGAGAGGTGGACAGAATAGGAATGAGAGAAAGAAGAAAGTCTTGCGCAGCGAGGCCGCGGGAGAAGGGGAGGCAAACAGTTAGCAAGATCACAAGAGCAAAACGCATGAAAATAGCGGTAGAAGATAGCTAGAGATGCAACATTGCGGCGATGAGAAAGAGGCTGAAGACAGTCAGTTAGAGGAGAGGAGTTGATAAGACGCAAAGCTTTTGATTCCACCCTGTCTAAAAGAGCGGTATGAGTGGAACACCCCAGACATGTGAAGCATACTCAATACATGGACGGATAAGGCCCTTGTACAGAGTTAGCAGCTGGGGGGAGGGGGGGGAAATTGGCGGAGACGTCTCAGAACGCTAACTTCATAGAAGTTGTTTTAGCTAGAGATGAGATGTGGTTTCAGTTTAGATTATAAGAAAAGGACATACCGAGGATGTTCAATGTAGAAGAGGGGGATAGCTGAGTGTCATTGAAGAAGAGGGGATAGTTTTTCAGAATGTTGCTTCGAGTTGATAGATGAAGGAATTGAGTTTTTGAGGAACTGAACAATACCAAGTTTGCTCTGCCCCAATCAGAAATTTTAGAGAGATCAGAAGTCAGGCGTTCTGTGGCTTCCCTGTTTGAACTGTTTATTTCCTGAAAGGTTGGACGTCTATGAAAAGACGTGGAAAAGTGCAGGGTGGTATTATCAGCGTCGGAGTGAATAGGACAAGAAGTTTGGTTTAGAAGATCATTGATGAATAACAGGAAGAGAGTGGGTGTCAGGACAGAACTCTGAGGAACACCAATGTTAATAGATTTAGAAGAAGAATGAAGAATGACCGTCTACCACACCAGCAATAGAACGGTTAGAAAGGAAACAACCACCATGATTCAGTTTACTGTGACGATAAGCAAAGATTTTATCATAGTATTGAACAGACATAACGACAGAAACACGCACCACTAAACACAAACGTCTTGGCTTTGTCCTATGTACGCTGTTTGTCCTGCCTGCTGTCTTAATCACACCCTCGCAGCTCATGCCTACCGCACAAATACACAGACGAGAAGTAACAAAAATATGGCGACAAACAACACTAATGCAGCTTACGACACGCCGCAGCAAACACGAAGGAACAGTTGCTGGTGCGAAGGCGGCGAGACGGGCGTGTTTAGTTTCATATGTGTCTTGATACTCCTCCCTTGAAATACATACAGGTCTGCGATTATGCCAGCGCTCGCGCGCGTGCACACACACACACACACACACACACACACACACACACACACACACACACACACACACACACACACACACACACACACACACACACACACACACAAGTTGTTATTATATATACATTATGATCAAAACCGGAAAAAAAAAATTAGTATCGCCAATATCTTAACTAAGAAAAATTTATTTTCTTAGACTTTTAATTTATTATTTTTTCATCATTGTCATTATTATTATTATTGTTATTGTTACTATTATTATCACCATCATCATCATCATCATCATAATCATTATCGTCATTATTTGTTTAATCCTGCGGTAATATATCAACAGTTTTAATATAATAGTAATACAACCACATTTTTCTCCCCTGACATCCATACGTTGTGTGTTAAGATCAACTCTTTCACCGTGCAGTAAACGTACTCAGTTTCCTCAATGTATACTGAAACGCCTGTGTTGTTCCTCACGACGCCGCTTACCTTGTGATGTTGAAGAGGGAAGGTGCAGCAAAGAATTGTTCGCCCTTCAGACAGACGCCATCTTTATATACCTGCCCACATCAACACACACACACACATACACACACACACGCATGCACGCACTGTCCTTTACCTTTCCCCCCCTCACCCCTCCCCGCTCTCTCTCTCTCTCTCTCTCTCTCTCTCTCTCTCTCTCTCTCTCTCTCTCTCTCTCTCTCTCTCTCTCTCCCTTCCATCCCGACGTAACCTTTCTCCTGTGGTCTTCCCGCCAGCCTTCAAAAATGTTCCCTTTCCGGCCGTACTCTCTCCCCATGGGGCTGGCTCTCTCTCTCTCTCTCTCTCTCTCTCTCTCTCTCTCTCTCTCTCTCTCTCTCTCTCTCTCTCTCTCTCTCTCTCTCTCTCTCTCTCTCTCTCTCTCTCCCCTTATCTTCCATTCTCTGTCTCTCCTTCTCCCCTACTCCTCCTCTCCATATCTTCTCATTCTTGCTCTCCATTACATCTCCTCCTCCTCCTCCTCCTCCTCCTCCTCTAAGCGTCCCCAGGTATGAAAGGAAGGGACGCAAAGGGGGGGAGGGAGAGGGGGGTCAAGGGTCTGAATCCTATTTAGAAAGAGAAAAGGAAAGAAAGGAAATGGAAAAAAGGTGTCTACCTGGACCTTGCCTTCTTTCATCACTTCATCGGCTTCTAGTTTTCACCTTAACTTGCGTATAGTACATACACACATGCACTATTGTCCTCAAATGGCGTTAAAAGTTTCTCAGACGTGGAAAGTGTAGATTTCTCATATTCACTGAAGTTTACCGCCGCCATAAAAAAATATGATCATATTTACATAACATGCATTGATCGTCTTGACAGTTGCTCAACTACAGTCGAATAACATTAATATTCGTACTGGTGAGCAGGAAAGACAAACTATGAAAGCAATACAGGGAATATTGCTGAAGTTAAAGTTCAACTGTGGATGATTCAATTCCTTGTGCGAGACGAACGGCTGGCAGCTGGCAGCGGGACACAGGTGTAGGGACGAAGGGTATACTTCTGCACCATACTGAAGCACGGATGCAATACTTGGTGCAATTACAGCCCTTTTTATTGTTTGTCCTTTATTTATCTTGAAGAAACGTCTTATTTAGGTAGTGCACCTAAAGGGATTAAATGTTGTGCGGCTCACCACTGATGCTCACGATAAAGGTCGAACAGTGCTAGAACACAGCCCATCAACTCAGACCGAATCTCCTCACTTGCCATTACTGACAGCTTTGCCCTTTGATGATGCAGGCTTTTTATGTCATAGCGCCTCTTCAATAAAGGTCTGAGCCGCTTCACAGGGTTTTATGTAAGCCAAGGTGCAATCTAAGCAAAGCTTTCTGGGAGACTCATTGATGATTGCTCCGTTCGATGACAGTGGGAGCCTACGCCACTGGCGGGACTTCACCGCAGGGTTCCAAGGCTTTCATCTTTTCCTTACATTGACCACTCGACCACTGCCTCTCAGACCAACGATGGGGCATTACGCAAAGACTTTTCTTGGAAATGGAAGGCCGTTTTGAGGCGTGAAGGATGCTGCTAGGAAAAATTTTTGTTTTCCTTGGAGAGAAACCATCCTGGAGCAGTGAAAGGAGAGCCATTACCACTGACCATCAAGCAAGGACCTTGAGGCGAAAGTCAGCATTTCCTCGATGTAACACTTCCCTGACTTACCCTTCCTCTTCTTTACGAACGACTACTTTCAAAGACTTGGCTGGCTGGCTGGCTGACCGGCAAACTGATTGGTTGACTGGCTGCTTGGCTGCTTGGCTGCTTGGCTACCTGGCTGGTTCACCGGCTGGCTGACAGTAATATTGTGTTACCGCGGGCAGTATATGAGGTGTCGGGTACACACATTACCACTGACAAGGCCCTCTGCTTCATATTTCTCCTCACATTTCTCTGTGCACAATGTGTATATGTGTTCCTGTCAAAGTGTATGCGTATAGAGTATGTCCGGCGTTGTGTATTCCCGCCTACAATTATTTGCCTTTGCCTGTCCGTTTCTGTGTATGTATGCAAGATATATATGTCTGGTTTCGTGTGTATGTCTACATGTCTGTGCCGGTCTGTTTCTTTCCCAATCACTCACGCACAGGCTTAAATGGGTCGTCACGCGGCCGTCACAGACACGCGTGACGAGCATATTCATGTCTCTTTTCCATCTACAAGTTAGATTCACCTTGATCCGTAGTAGCGGCCACAACAACTATCACGTGACGAATTTCCTGGACATGGGAACAGACCACTAGCTCAGTCCTCATAACTCAAAACATTCTGAAGTGGCTGCGGCTCCGTCAAGCAATTTCATTGCGTGATGGAAATGTTTTAAATCTATATGACTAAGAGTGCATGATTTGTGTGAGTCTGTCTGCCTGTCTCGCGTGTTCAGTGATGAGGGCCAGTTTGGCGGTGACACAACGCGCATTCATTGTGGAATGGTCGACAACCACATTCGAAAAAAAATAACTAGACTTTAAAATTGTTAACTCCTGTCAAAAGTTATCAACAAAATACCATAATCTAAGTGACAGAGCGAGACAGAGCAGGGCTGGCGTGGGACATTCCCACTGCCATTCTCTGCCAAAAGTATATACATGTTTTCTTACATATTTGTTTTTCGATGCCTTTATGCAGCATTGCTCCATACGGGTCCCTGGTGCAAGCTATGAGTGCATTTTAGTGTACACGTTGATTGAAACATTCGAGTTAGTGCATACGCCATCTTTTCTTCAGCTGATAGGACCAGAACCCGTGTTTCCACTTTCAAGAAATGCCAATTACTGTCCTCACAAATAAGGACATCGCAGAAAAATTATGTTATATGTACGTAAGCTTGAGAGTATTTCATTAGAGAGTGTTACTTAGAGTCAGTCAGGCAGCAGGAATGAGCGCATTCAGTGATCACTCGTGGGTCACTCCTGCTCCACATCCTGCTAACCTGGCCAGACTGATGAAATGAGCAAATGTAGCGAGATGATCATCCTCAATGAAAGTATGAGATCTAGTGAAATTCACACATCTGGTGCATCATCTGCTGTTAGGTGTGGCACATGCACCGTACAGGGTTGAGGGAGCGACATGTGATACGTGTGATGGAAGGCTTCACACCAGCTTTCCCTGCTACGTAATTAGTGACGCAGTAGTCGGTGTAGCAGTTGTGTGGGCATTGGTGCCGGAATATTCCCAGGTACAAACGCCAAACGCTGCTTTCTTATTGGCGGCAAGGCATCGATTGCCTCATCAGCGTCTCTCACAGCGATGCGTATAATGGCGCGCTGAAGGTTCATGACGGAGGGCGAGGGAGGTAGGCTGCTGCTGGTCGCTGCCTAAGGGCTACTCATAAATAGTCTACATTTTCTCTTCTCCTCCCACAAGCGTTCTCTTCTGTTGCCTCCCACCTGATTTTACCTCTCATGTTTCTTGACTCCCATGGTCTCCTCCCTCTATGGTCCATGCACTTACTTCACGCGGCCATTCAAACATGAGAAAGTCGCATTTTTTTTTTTTTTTTTCAAGTATTATTGTACGTAATGCGATGGTTTTGAGATGGTGCCTCAAGATATGCAGACGTGTGTGAATAATGGCATGAATTCAGACGAGGCAGAGAGAGAGAGAGAGAGAGAGAGAGAGAGGGAGAGAGAGAGAGAGAGAGAGAGAGAGAGAGAGAGAGAGAGAGAGAGAGAGAGAGACGCTAGTTAGGATATCCCAACATTCCCTGGCCGTCCCCAGCTGGTTCCCTCTTCGTGGAAATCTGTTCGCCGCGGGACAGATTTCATGCGAGGCCTCGGGCACACCTCACTTTCTCCATCCAATAATGGGGCGGAGGGAGGGACGCAGGAATGGACGGAGGGAGAGAAAAGTACACACTGGTATTAGGGAAAGAAAGGGAGGGTATCGTGGATGCTGAGATAGACGAAAAAAAAAAAAAAAAAAAAAAAAAAAAAGGCGGGATGGCAAACAGACATATTATTTTTTCTTCTTTTTCGTGTTTAGGGGTCACTGTTTTTTTTTTTTTTATTATTATTATTTTGCTTGTATTCCATTAATAAGATATTGTCGAAAAACTGATTATCGTGTTCCTTGTAGCTCCCGAATTGTCCCGTGTAAAAGATTCAGCACAGTCTTGGTCCTGGCGTGGTACTGCCATGAAAAGTGTAGTAAATAAGAATCTATCCCCGAGAATGGAAGTACACTGTATCGCTAAGTTGCTGTGTGTGATCTCTCAACAACACACATCCAGTAAAAATACAATAAGAATGAGTAGAATAATCATGTTACCCCAATAGCACGTGCAGACATAAAGAGACAAACGGGGGGGGGTGGGGGACGCTAGTAAAAATCGCCTGCAACCGGATGTCTCTTGCTATTAACGGCTTATTTGTCTCGAGCAGGTGTTAAATCACTGTGATTCTCCTCAGTGTGTGACAAGCTATGAGACATCCTGTCATATTACATCATAGGATCTTATCAGAAAGTCTCAGTAAGGAACACAGCACATGAAAATACACGTTTTTTTTTTTCTTTTTTTCATATTTTTCATAAGTGTCCTCTCATTATCTCCCTGTCCAGCCTATAGAAGCGTGAGGGGGATCGTCTGCTGTCCCTCAGACGAGCCTCGTATGACAGTAAAACGCATAAACCTGTATACAGAAGATTTTATTTTAAGGTGGTGTCCTGGAGTGTGCTAATCTTCCTCTCGAGTACATTCTTCTTGTCTACAAAGCCAGGAGATGATCAAGTGCACATGAGTGAAGGGCAAGACCAGAGGCTGCCAGGAGAGACAAAGAAAACCTGATTTTGGCAAGGGATGAATAGGGATAACCGACTCCTGCAAGGCAGCACACACACACACACACACACACACACACACACACACACACACACTACTGGGATTTTTGCAGCGATTCGTTCCTTAATTTTCTTTTATTCATACATTGATTAAAGATAAAGATATTCTTCCATGTTGACGATAATTGATTGACAAAAATTTGATGAGAGATTTTTCAACAGTGAACGTACTTACAAGCTATTATATGTGATGGGCAGTATCTCATCTAAGTAGATGGTTTACTAGACGATGTTGTGCTTGACAAAAACATCGGGATACTAATGAATTGTTAGATAATTCAATGAATACCACTGATTATCACATGTGTGAACGTATTCAGTGATACTATATTAGTTTCCCGGTCTTTCTTGTTTTACTTTTTTCTGTTTTTTTTTTTTTTTTTTTCTTTTTTCAAAACCATACGCTGATAAACTTATGAATAATATATGGAATACAGTACAATCTGCACTCCAGTTACCTGGAACTACGCAGTAGATGAGTGCTACCCCTAAACCCTCGCTTTCTTCCAAGGCGAGGCATAGAAAACGTGTAGTATTTTTAGTGGGCAACTCGAGTAGAAACTGATGAACTGTGTAGAACGCTTTTTTTTTTTTCAACGTAAGGGAAAAAAAATCTGAAAATAAAAAAAAGGAAAAATGATCTACATAAACTGTGGAAACTAAGACGCACAAAAAAAATGAAGGAGGAAACGGTAGCACGCCAGTAACTGTAAGCGAAGATATGGTTCCGCCCTCCTTTGTTAGTCACATGCAACAAAAATTTCATTGAATCAAATCAGAACAAAAATGTAATGAAAAGAGACACTTTTATAAAAGCAAACCCTGCGGCACTCCTCTCACCTCATATGAACCCCACTGAGGAAAGACACGAGCTAATTTGATTTGATAATTCTTCCAAGTTACTCGTATGAGCTCATTCTCATTCTTACGTATTCATTAAACCGTGGCTGTAGTAGTAGCAGTAGTAGTAGTAGTAGTAGTAGTAGTAGTAGTAGTAGTAGTAGTAGTAGTAGAGAGAGAGAGAGAGAGAGAGAGAGAGAGAGAGAGAGAGAGAGAGAGAGAGAGAGAGAGAGAGAGAGAATATCACCTTTGTAATTCACTGGCAGTATTTTAGTCATATAATTAGTTTTCTGTTCAAACTAACATACGAGTAGCACTTTCTCTCTCTCTCTCTCTCTCCTCTCTCTCTCTCTCTCTCTCTCTCTCTCTCTCTCTCTCTCTCTCTCTCTCTCTCTCTCTCTCTCGCCGCACCACTCCCTCCCTTGCCTCGCTCCCTGTGCTCACTCTCGAAAGGGGAAACTGTCCACTTTCTGAGAAGCACTGATGTGGGCGGGGACCAAGGTAATTACAGCGTCCGTGGCTAATGAGGGAGTGTGCACAGGTAGAGGTGGACAGGTGTTACCAGGTAGCTGCCATTACAACAAACCACCACCACCATACTGTTATTACCCACTAACAGCAACAGCACTGCCATCATCAATATCCAATACCACACTGAGAGAGAGAGGGAGAGAGAGAGAGAGAGGAGAGAGAGAGAGAGAGAGAGAGAGAGAGAGAGAGAGAGAGAGAGAGAGAGAGAGAGAGAGAGAGAGAGTTAGGTCAACTCAAAAGTACCAGACAGTTCCATTACTTTTTAGTACCTTTCCTTTCCTAACCCAACGGAAAAAAAAATATATATATTATCTCCACTACCGCCGCCGCATCCGCCTCCGCCGCCGCAGGTCCAGCCGAGCATGACGTGTGTGTCCGCGGCTTATCGTGCACAGGCAATCCCCATGGCTATCATGACCTTAATTAACTCATGTACTAAACTGCTGGTGATATCGTGCACACACCCACACTCGTTACACTTTGCTCTGTATGTGCCGCTCTCCCTCCGATTCAGGTGTAGGGAGGCTTGATGAAGTGCACAAGTTTTGGTATTGTACTCGTAAGGTGTCAGATATTTATGTGGCTTCATTTGACAATTTTTCCTGATTTGTTGATAGAATTTTAAGTCAGGAATGTGTACCGTATCGAGGCATGGCTTCCGATACACTCAGATTAACTAGTAGAGAAAAGTTTCAAAACACATCTCAAATTCTGGACGGTACTCTTTGAGGATTGGCACCTTCAATAGGCTTTTTTATCATATACCTTCTGTTGCCTATGCAAGGGCCCTTCTTACGTAAAAAAAATGTGAGGTTAAGGTGGTCCCAGCTTTATATATATGCAGTATTGTCACTCAACATATTTCTGACACGCTGATAGATTGTTAGGTTAGGAATGTAATTATGCAGACCTGCCTTCCACTACACCCATGACAACTGCTGATTATATATATATATATACGAGGTGTGTCATTAAACGTTCCAGGACTGGTGTCCTAAAAGATGAATTTCAAACCCAAGCCACAAACCACCATATTTCCCCTTCAAAGTAATCCTTCTGGAGTATACAACTGCGCTCCCAACCCTCTACAGTCACTAATCTTTTTCTTACGTGCTTTTAAAATCATGTCCTCTGTTGCAGGTCGTTTAACAATGAGCGCTGAACAGCGAACAAACTTGAAGTTTTTGGTGCAGTTGGGGGAAAACGCCGTCAGAAGCACTGGGTATGCTGCAAAAAGTGTACGGGGGATGAGACAATGTCACGCTCACGTGTTTTTGAGTGGTGCAAGAGGTTCAAAGAGGGCCGGGAGGACGTGGAAGATGACCCCAGGAGTGGAAGACCCTCAACGAGCAGGAATGAGGCCAATGTTGAGCGTGTCAAGCAGATGGTGCGTGACGATCGTCGGTTGACTGTTCGAAAGATCGCAGATGAGCTTGGCATGAACCACAACAGCGTGTGGAAGATTATCACTGAAGATCTGGGCATGCGGAAAGTCTGTGCGAAGATGGTGCCGAGACTCCTGAACGATGACCAGAAGGGACGACGCATGCAGGTGTGTCAGGACATCCTCGAGCGTCTGGAAACTGAACCAGACTTGCTCAGGAGAGTCATCACCGGCGATGAGTCCTGGGTATTTGAGTACGACCCGGAGACCAAACGCCAGAGCCTTCAATGGAAGAGTCCGGCGTCGCCACGGCCGAAGAAAGCAAGGCAGTCCAGGTCCAGCTTCAAGGTCATGTTGATCGCTTTCTTCGATGTGAGGGGCATCGTCCACTGCGAGTTCTTGCCACAGGGCCAGACAGTCAACCAACATGTGTACAAAGAAGTACTGCGGCGTCTGCTTCGTGCAGTGCGCGAGAAGAGGCGGGAGTTGTGGCAGGGCAACTCGTGGCTGCTTCACCACGACAATGCGCCTGCTCACAATGCCCTGAGCATCAGAGAGTTCTTGGCCAAGAAGAACATCGCCGTGCTGGAGCAACCGCCCTACTCACCTGACCTCGCTCCGTGCGACTTCTTCCTCTTCCCCAAGCTCAAGGAGGTCATGAAGGGGACCCGTTTTGATGATGCGGACGACATCAAAAAGGCCGTGACGACGGAGCTGAGGAGCATCCCGCAAGAATCCTTCCAGCAGTGCATGCAAGCCTGGCAGAGAAGGATGGACAAGTGCATGCGGTGCCAGGGGGATTACTTCGAAGGAGATAACCTATAGTTTGTAGCCTGGATGTGAAATAAAACTTGTGTGGCACCAGTCCTGGAACTTTAATGA
>NC_087162.1:167500-182500 GCF_035594125.1 Scylla paramamosain | reverse complement strand
AGACTTCAGCATTGTAAACTTTGCATATCACTTCGCTGTCACTTGGCAGTTACTTATCCTTGCTAAGTCTCAGCGGTACATCCTCGCTAACCCCTCAGTTTTATATTCTCATTTGGTTTAGAACCATTGTAAATTCAAAGAGTTGATATTGTATAGACTGTGCAGCAGCTTCCTATCTTCTCTTTCCTAATTTCTTCCCGTCCTTCTTACCTACGTTGACCTCCCCTCACTCGCATCCCTCAAATCTCCTTCCTACTTCCACCTCCCCATTCCTCTTACCTCCTCCTTTTCTCTCTCTCTCCCTCCCTCCCTCCCTCCCCCTTCCCACCCATCCTCCCTCCATTTCTTCCTTTCGCCCTCTAGGCGGGACGCGTCGCTGCCCAGGTCCTTAGCGGTCCTGTTTTTGTGGCTCATCCGCCTTGCTGACGATATTCTCCACATCCTGGCCCAGGGAGGAAGCCCGGCAGGAAGGTTGCGAGGAATGGAGGTGATGCTGCTGCGATGCACGAAGGAACACAAAGAAAAAAAGTAGTAACAGCAAGTATGATAACCGCTATGAGGCTGTCTGTGATAAGCCATCTAAAGCAACGTGTAGGATAATAAAGGCGAAGGTTGGTGATGGTAGTGCTTGCGCTCCTATTGCTATTACCTCTACTATTACTACTACTACTACTACTACTATTAATACTACTACCACCATTAATAGTACTGCTACCACTACAATAAGAACGACTGCTGCTGATGCTTATAACAACAACAATTACTACTACTACTGCTATTGCTACTACTACTACTACTACTACTACTACTACTACTACTACTACTACTACTACTACTGCTGCTGCTGCTGCTACTACTATTATTACTACTACTACTACTACTACTACTACTGCTGCTGCTGCTGCTGTAGTAGTAGTAGTAGTAGTAGTAGTAGTAGTAATAGTAGTAGTAGTTTTGTTGTTGTTGTTGTTGTTGTTGTTGTTGTTGTTGTTGTTCCTACAATTATTACTACTTCCGCTGCGATTGCTTCTAAAAATAAGTAACTAACTCACCTCACCTGATTCACACGTTGGCTCTGCCTCGCATCGGTGGCGTGGTGGAGGGGGATGGGGAGAGGAGAGTGGGGGGGCGGACATTATATACGTAGATCGTGGTTTGCTGGAGTTCGAAGCCTCGTTTATATAGATATTTACGGTCCAGTGATCGATACAGATTCTTCCGTGTTGAATCTCTCTCTCTCTCTCTCTCTCTCTCTCTCTCTCTCTCTCTCTCTCTCTCTCTCTCTCTCTCTCTCTCTCTCTCATCTCTCTCATTAACGAAGCTTAACTTCGTGTCCTTTCCAGTCTGGTGTGTGTGTGTGTATGTGTGTGTGTGTGTTCGCGCGCCTCTTTCATTCACGTGTATTCTTGTTTAACAGGTCGACTCGCTCACAGGCTTTGGTTAGTGGGTCAGGGAGGTGAGAAGAGAGGGAGAGAGGGAGGGAAGGAGGGAGGGAGTGAGTGAGAGGGGCGAGGGAGAGGAGAGAGAGAGGGTGGAGGGGGGTAGGGAGGGAGTGAGGTAGATGAGCGAGACGGGAGAGAGAAAAACAGGAGAAAAAGGATGAAGGGTATTATGGGAAAGGAAAGAAAAGAAAATATAACAGGGAAGAGGTGAGGGAAGAAGAAAAGGAAAGCATAATGGGAGATTAGAAAGAAGGAACATGAAACAATGTGTAAGAGAGAGAGAGAGAGAGAGAGAGAGAGAGAGAGAGAGAGAGAGAGAGAGAGAGAGAGAGAGAGAGATTACATGGAATTTCGAAAAGCAACGGGTCCTTATGTCTTTTACTGGATTGTCTTACTTACTTATCTTCAGTGATCTATAATAATTAATACAATTTACGACAAATAGATAGATAAATGGTAGTATAGAAGAAAAGATCAAGTGAGGGTGGTGAGGAAGGGAGGAGAGATACAGTGAGATTTAGCAAGGTTTGGAGTGACCCGGAAGAGTATTAATATTGGTAGCCATTGACCGCAGCGAGCTGGGAGTGTTATGCTGACTGATTGGCTGGTTCACTGTAGCGTGCGGCCCGGCCCTCTTCCCCCCATCATTCTCCCCTCCCCCGCTTCTCTGCCGACCCACTGTTCGCTCCACTCAAATGCCTGCACCAGTTTATTTAACAGAACTCTCCGTCCGTCATACATAATGTTTTCTAACCTTATTGTTGTTTGGTGGTCTTGTGGCGTATCATAGCTTTCCTCTCCGTCATCACCTGCCGGAGGAACTGCAACACTGATCACTTTTCTTATTTTCTGTTCCCCGGTTGTTACTTCAGTTATTCAGTCTACAGCTGCTCTTATTTCTACTTCTACTACTACTACTACTACTACTACTACTACTACTACTACTACTACTACTACTACTACTACTACTACTGCTGCTGCTGCTGCTACTGCTGCTGCTGCTGCTACATTAGTGCTATAGTCAATCTTCATTAGCATCACTCCTATCGTTATTACCATCCCAAACGCTACTGCAGTACAATCAGTAGCATGTGTTACTTAGCATCATCTTATGTACAGACTCAGGCAACATGTCCCCATTTATAAGTGTATTTTTTTTCCCATGTGTCTTGAGTTGCACGTCCCGCTGTTGGTCTTCACGTGCCTTTCGGTGCTTTGGTCTACAGAAAACCGGAGACCGGGTGGGGTTTGGCAGTAATGCGTGTGAGTGTTGAGTCAGTGGCGTGCGGGTTGCTGCAGCGCGGCAGACAGCTGGTGTGTGTGTGTGTGTGTGTGTGTGTGTGTGTGTGTGTGTTGACTAACGGAACATTACTGGTGTGTGTCTCATACCACCTGGCTGGCTGGCTGGCTGGCCGAATGGATGGATGGATGGCTACCTGGCTGGCTGGATGGTTTTCTGGGAGGTTAACTGATTATCTAGCGGGATGGATGGCTGGCTTAATGGCTAAATAAATGGTCGGTTGAATGGATAGAAAGGCAGGGATGGATGGATAGTTAGCTAGATGGATGGTTGGTTGGATGGATGCATGGTTGGCTGACTATCTGAATGATTGCATGTGTGGATGGAGGAATGGACGGATGACCGACTGTATGAATGAATAGATGCATAGTTAGTTAACTTAACGACTGGGTGAATGGTGAATTGACTGGATGGTTAAATGAATGGATGGCTGGCTGGATAGATAAATGGAAAGATGATTGATTGGATGGATAAATGGATGGCCAACTGATAGGAAGGATGAATGGTTGAATAGCTGACTGGATAAATGAGTAGAAGGATATATGAACAAATAGATGACTGATGAGTTGGCTACCCGGATGATTGGATGAATGGACGGATGGTTGACTACATGGTTAACTGGTACGATGCGTCACCGCTGACCGACACACACACACACACACACACACACACACACACACACACACACCAGTCTTCCGTAAAAGAAAATCTGTATTAAGCCAGACTCGAATTTTATTACACCTCCGCTTCCGGTGGTAGTGGAGTTTAATTGCGTACGGCCAGGTATGATGGGCCAGGTATGACCGCCACACCTTTTAGGCTTATAGTCGTACGTGCCACGCTCATCTCATCCCTTCTTTTACTGCAGATTTGACTTTTTTGACGTGTGTGTGTGTGTGTGTGTGTGTGTGTGTGTGTGTGTGTGTGTGTGTGTGTGTGTGTAGAAATAAACACGGACACTACCACACTACCTATTTGACACTTAATATAGTAACACTGATCACATTCCTACACCTCCTCGCATCGGAAAATTTAATTAATCAGACCTACTCGTCATGCTGCGGCTTACACGTGTCAGAGCTGTTTCAGACAACTAACATACTATCGAAGCCTAATGCCTTGTCCATAGACTGTTAGGACTAAGGCAGATTATATCCGCCTCTTTCGTGGCTCCCAAAATTTGTCCCATATAGGCAGTGTCCCCTAGGCCTGCTGGAGCGGACACACCTTTCCTTTGGTATTCCTGCGGTCATAGGCCTTCTGGAGAGGGCGGGGAAGGCTAGGTGGTGACGAGAGTAATGGTGATGGTGGTGGTGTTTGTGTTAGAGTAAGAGATGTGGAGGTGGTGACTATAGTGATGATGATAGTAGTGATGGTGGTGAGTGCTGTTGGATTACGGTAAAAGACACAGGCGGGAAAGTAGAGGTGGTGACTATAGTAACGATGGTGGTGGTGGTGGTAGTGTTAGGTTAAGGTATACGGTGTGGGCAGTGATGCAGGTTGTGGACGGTGGTCAGGTATTGGTTGTGGTGATGGGCGGGGCAGGGGCGGTGGTGATGGTGGTGGTGGTGGTGGTGATGGTGGTGGTGGTGGAGGCTGGGGTACGTTCTCCGTGGTGTGAGCTGGTGCCCCGGGGAGTAGCGGGACAGTCGGTATGTAGGTCACCACTCACCAGCCAGCCAGCCATCTAGTAGTCAGTGGGCCTCTGTACTAGCCACTCACCCAGCCCAATAGCCACTCACCCAGCCCAATACCCACTCATCCAGCCCAATAGCCACTCATCCAGCCCAATAGCCACTCACCCATCCCAATACCCACTCACCCATCCCAATACCCACTCATCCAGCCCAATAGCCACTCACCCAGCCCAATAGCCACTCACCCATCCCAATGCCCCCTCATCCAGCCCAATAGCCACTCACCCAGCCCAATAACCACTCACCCATACCAATACCCACTCATCCAGCCCAATAGCCACTCACCCACCCCAATAGCCACTCACCCAGCCCAATACCCACTCATTCAGCCCAATAGCCACTCACCCAACATGGTAGCCATTTATCTAATTTACTAATCAACTCGAAAACCATTTACTCAATCTAGTAGTAACTCATCTGATTCATTATTCACTGATAGTCTGACAAATTACTAGGCAGGCATCCAATTTACTCCTATTACGTAATATGCTTCTTAGAAAACGAAGCCTTCAGGATGCCGGTTGACAAGACTTCCTATTTACTTACTCTTATTTTGTCCACATCAGTAATGCAAGAGCTAAGATTTTCCCTCTTTCATTCCCTTCACGTGTAAACTCAAGAATTCTCAGGTCTGTTTCTGTTTCCTTTACTTACATCACTGTCCGTCTAACTGGGTAGTGCAAGATCTAACCAATGTCTTAATTGCTCCCTTGCACTGATTAATTACGGAAATCTCTCGCTTGTTTTCGTTCCCATCTTAACCATTAACCTGTCTACCTTACTAATGCAAGAGTTAACAAAGATCTGAACTCTTAAACCTCTTTCGTTGATGAAGTCTGGAACTCTCTCACCTGTTCCTATTCCCTCACCCCTTCCTACCGCTTGAGATGTTTCAAGAAAGGTCTATCAAGGTTCCTTAAAAACTGAATTGGCCTATCCATTTGTATATCCTTTTTTTTTTGGGGGGAGGGGGAGAGGGTGAAGATGAAAGTGGTAGAAGTTAAGCGATGTTTCTCGATCTTTTTATGTTCTTGCTTAGCCTCCTTCGTACAAGAAAAGAAGAAAAAAATGTCAGAACGTTTGTCTGCCGTCCGTCCATCCAGTCAGCCGAACGATCCACCGTCACTTCCTGGATCACATCGTCCCGCTAGCCAGTAAGACTACCGCCGAGTCCCATCAGGGGGGTTGGTTGGCTCTTGGTCTCGCCGACACACACACACACACACACACACACACACACACACACACACGGACCACCAACCAGACAGCCACTTACCTGAAGCTCCCGTTCTGGCCACCTGTCCACTCTATCGCGATAACAGCTGTCCAACCACAGTCTCTCTCTCTCTCTCTCTCTCTCCTCTCCTCTCTCTCTCCTCTCTCTCTCTCACTCTCTCTCCTCTCTCTCTCTCTCTCTCTCCTCTCTCTCTTCTCTCTCTCTCTCTCTCTTACTTCTGTACCAGTATAAAAGAAGAACAGGGGGAGTATTGGAGATATGTGGAAGGATAAGAAAAGACGAGAAAGCTATTGACGAATCGTTATAAAAGTGTACAGAGGGAAAGACGCAGAGTGAGACGGAGAGACAGACTTGTAGAGGAGCTGCGAGGAATGAAAGCATGAAGGCAACCGAGGAAGATGCAATGGACATGAGTAATTTAACAGGACTCGTATCGGACAAGGCGCCATCCCTTAATACTTGGGAAACACTGGAAGATGATGATTGTGGTGATGATGGTGGTGATGATGATGATGATGATGATGATGATGATGACGGCTGTGATGAAAGACTGGAATAATGGTGAGCTCCTCTCCTTATCTCATTTTGTCAGTGTGTCCATCGCGTGTTCACCCCCTTATCAATACTGAAGTGTGTGTGTGTGTGTGTGTGTGTGTGTGTGTGTGTGTGTGTGTATGTGTTTTAACTATTCTAGTAATCTCCCCCTCCTCCTCCTCCTCCTCCTCCTCCATTTGCCTACTGCTTGGTTTCATCTCCTCTTCTCTTATTTATCAGTTTTGGGTCATAGAAGGAAGGAAGGAGAGGAAGCATGAGAAGGAGGAGGAGGAGGAGGAGGAGGAGGAGGAGGAGGAGGAGGAGGAGGAGAGGAGGAGGGGGAGATTCAGGGTGGGTACGAACAAAAAAAACATAGAAGTAGGCAGAAGAGAACTATTTGGTGAATAAGCGTATGGGAAGATGAAGTTAGAATGTGGAATGAAGGGACGTGGATTGTTGAAGGAAAAAAAACAGGATGCAAGAAGAAACTGAGGCAGATAAAAGACTAATAGAAAGAAAGAGAAAGAGAGAAGGGAAAGCGCTAAAGGAAGGGCTAAAGTAAATACAAGAAAGAGGAAAAACAAAGAAAAATAAAAGAGAAAACGAAATCATGAAAGTACAAAAGAATAAAGTGAAAAGAAAAGAACAAGATTAGAGAGGCAAAAAAAAAGATGAATCAGGAAATGGAAGAGAGAACGAGAATTACCCAAAGAAGAGGAAGAAAGACCGAAGGTACAGAAATAGGGGGAGAAGGAGGAGGAGGAGGAGGAGGAGGAAGAGGAGGAGGAGGGCACGCATTCCTCCATGTCTGTAGGACGAACTCGAAGTGTCTGGGTTTCATGCCTTGAGGATTCTCTCTCTCTCTCTCTCTCTCTCTCTCTCTCTCTCTCTCTCTCTCTCTCTCTCTCTCTCTCTCTCTCTCTCTCTCTCTCTCTCTCTCTCTCTCTCTCTCTCTCTCTCTCTCTCTCTCTCTCTCTCTCTCTCTCTCACATTTTATTTCATAAGCACAAATTTTAGTTCTCACTTTTCGCATTATTCTTTATCACACTCCTTTCCTTACATTGTTTTCATTTCTATCGTCTTCCATTTTGCCTGTCGATCGTCGATATTATTGTTGTTTCTTGTTTTTCTCTGTGTGGCACCTATCTTTTTGTCTTCTCTTCTTTGTCCCTGTTATTCTCTCCTGCCCACAGACCCATGATGGTAAAGAGGCTTGGTTGTGACAGTGTTGTGTGGTGTAAGTCACCTCTTTTTGGAATTAATTGATTGATTGATCGATCGATTGGCTGATTGATTAATGACGTCACAGCAACGATTCATTATTATAAACCAACACACTTTAAGTCAACTAATGTTTCTACTTTTCTTCCTTTTCTCTCATCCTCCTTTTTCTTCTTCCTTTGCCGCTAAGATGACCCAAAATTAGTGCAGGAATGTTGCAGAGGTGGTCAGCGCGAGGTTGAGCACTGGTTCGGTAGACAGGTGAGGGAAGGTATATACCAATGAGGCGACTGGACATACCCGAACACCACAACTTGCCCCATCTAATCCGACCCGCTCTGTCTCGCCCAGACCTGCCCGCCCGCTGCCCTCCAATGCCACTGCCCATCACACCAACACACCCCAGACATGTCCATCACTACCTATCTTACTAGCACACTATTACACCTGTGACCTGACCATCATACCACCACACTTTTGCCACGCTCACCCTACCCTCTCCGCTAACTTTTGTGATTCATCTACCGCCATCATCAAACCCTCCGTAAGTGCCTGCAGGGACACACACATGCACAGATACACATGCTACGGGTAAAGACAAAAGAAGAGAGACAACCAGTATGCAATATTTCTTTTTAAATCAGCAGCGATAACGGCTCGATTTGAATGTCCGTATTTTTCTCTTACGACGCTGCGCAACCACCAACGATTCCTTATTTGAAGAATACTGAAAATTTCATCCAGACTGAACAATGCGGTTACCTAAATTCGGAGTGAGGTACGAGGAAGTTACTCATCACAGCTCGAGGGAACTGAATGAAGAGGCAAGCTTTTCCGAACTAGGCGCACCAAACTGACCTATTTGCTCCTTCTCTCTATTGACGTGTTGCTTGTACAAGTGCCACGACAGGAGATTCGGTCACTCCCGTCAGACTAATCATTCTTACCACGCTGATGACCTTATTTAAGTCCAATGGAGTATAATTAGATTTCCCACCTGGACATTCCTTCTCAGGGTATTTTTCCCCTAGAAATTTTTCCCTTTTGAACTTTTTTTTATTTTCATTATTTTCATTATTTTCCCAAGTGAACATTTTTCCCTCGTAGATTTCTCCCGACATATTTAAATCGTTTTTTTTTTTTTTTTTTTACCATTTAACTTACCTAAGCCACTTGTAACAATAACCTTGCCAGTGCCTCATTACTGAGACAAGGCTGTGAGACATGACCTCCATTCTGAGACATTTCCGCGCCCCACCGCTCCTCCACTAGTTGAAGTTACACGGGTTTTTAATTATGTTTTTTTTTTCTTTTGAGGTTCGAATGACAGATCAACAAGAATTCTACTTTATTAACAGGAGAAACAGTCTTGAGAACCTTGCTAATCATCTGTGTGACCTGTGAAAATAATCGTGATGAGAGAGCAAAGAATTTCAGATTACGAGCAATATTCGAGAGAAAAGTGTCTGTAGTTGAAGCTGACCTGGGAGAAATCTGTCAGGAACATCTTGTCAGGAAAATCTTTCTATCGTGCGTCATTGGCTGGGCTGTGTGGCAATCCTGTGCGTTCATTGGTTACTATTTGGTGTGTTGCTTATCTCCCATGCTAAGTGCCCAAATACGTGCCCCTTAGACTATGTTCTCTCCTTCCCTCATCTTCTCTTCTTTCTCGCCTTATTTCTTTCCTCCTGTGCTTCCTAACACCTCTTCCCTTTCTCCGTTCCCAGTATCCCCCCCTCTCTCTCTCTCTCTCTCTCTCTCTCTCTCTCTCTCTCTCTCTCTCTCTCTCTCTCTCTCTCTCTCTCTCTCTCTCTCTCTCTCTCTCTCTAACCCACTTACCAGTCGTGTAGTCGTCGGTCATTGGAAGTGTGAGTGGAGCTGTCAGGGCGCGTGCGTGCGTGCTTCTACGTATGTATGCGTGTTCGAGTGCGTAAGTAGGTGCGTAAGTGCCTGCGTGCGTAAGTGCGTGAGGGCCTGCGTGCGTGTGTGTGTGTGTGTGTGTGTGTGTGTGGGTTAGTGGTTGGGTAGGTGTAACTAAGAGAGAGAGAGAGAGAGACGGTGGGGGGATTGGGGGACGAGATTCAACCTTTAAACAGCACAGTAGGCTTTTCTCCCGCCACAAGACGTATCTCCGTCAGCCATTGTTCTCGTCTTTATTGATCCATTAGCACAGACAGCCTGGAGGGGCGCCGCGCCGCGCTGAATCGCCGGCTGTTTACGCAGTCTGGTCGCGAGAGTCGTCCCGTTACGTACCACCCGAGGCAGCCAAGCGAGGCATCAACTCTAGGGGTTCTCATATTAAGTTTCGGGCAGCCATTCCCGCAGCGACCGCCTTACTCTCACCCTCTGAGATCCCAACTCTTAGACTTGTCCCTACTGTTCCCCTACGACTGCAGAAGAATGACTCTCGTTGGTATTATGTAGTTTGTCTTCACACATTCCTTCTGTAACACTAAACCAACGGTCATAGTACTACCTGGAAATCAGAACCAGCACGTGATGATCTATTCAGTGGCTGCCCCTCCCGCCTTCCTTCCCCATGCCTTCCTCCCTCTCATGATGTGGCAGCGTTTTGAGATGCGACCATCTCAGTCTGGTTCCCATTTCTACTGAAGGAGGTGGTGCTCAACCCAGCATTGTTCATCCTTGCTTGTGAGACAGTTGACGGGAATCCAAGCCCTTGAGGAATTAATTCAGACGCCTTTGTCCAGAAATGTAGGCTCGCAGATAAAGAGACGAAGATAGGTACCCAGGCAGACCACTGTTTGGACGATGTACAAACATAAGAGCATAAGGGAGCTGCAAGAAGCCATCAGCAATACATGTGGCAGTCCCTGTATGAAACATGCCTGCCTACGTATTTCCACCTATAATTCCCATCGATAAATTTGTCTGCCACACCTTCACAGTCCTTCACCCCAAGTGGACATAAATACTTCACCTTGCATTCACTGGGTGGCTTGCTCGCCCTGCAGGGAGCACGTGGGAGGAGGCTGGGAAGGGCGTCTGGATAACCTGAGGAAATGAAACTCAGGGGCAACGCATGCGGTCGGAGAAAAAGAATGGCCTCACTTGTTCTTGTATATCTGAGGAACCTTTCATGGAAGTGACACCGCTTAGCAAACTAAACAAGAGGAAGAGATCTGTTTGTTAGTGGAAGGAGGAGGCAGGGAAATTTATCAAGATGTCAGTCGCTGCCAAGAGGAAAAAGGAAGGAAGGAGAGAGGCAAAGGGCAGGTGAAGTTTTACTCCTCAGTGGAACATCGGCGGTCGGGAAATCGTCAGTGGTGGGAAGGGAAGGAAGGAAGGAGGCAAGGAGAACAAGATATATATATATATATATATATATATATATATATATATATATATATATATATATATATATATATATATATATATATATATATATATATATATATATATATATATATATATATATATATATATATATATATATATATATATATATATATATATATATATATATATATATATATATATATATATATATATATATATATATATATATATATATATATATATATATATATATATATATATATATATATATATATATATATATATATATATATATATATATATATATATGTAAAGAGAGAGAGAGAGAGAGAGAGAGAGATTCCTGGGTGAGGAAGAGGATGCAAGCACAGTGACGAATGAAATTATCATATTATGTGAAAACGAGAAAAGGAGGTGAGAGAAATCCTATTATCTTCGAGCTTGATAAATGTAATGTGGAGAGTGAGAACATCAAAATGTGAACTTTCCAAATGGCTAAACCATTACAATACGCCGCACCACAACATCAGGAGGAAAGAAAGGAACAGGAGGAAGGAAATAAAACAAGTGGTATGTGGAAGAACTTGAAGTAAAATAAAAAAAATAAAAAATGTAGAAAAAACAACTCTACGCTACGAGAACAATAGCAACAAATACAACTAGTAAATGAGTCACGCAGAATCGGTACTTGTGATTGCAGAAAGAACGATAATAATGATAATAACAGTAGTAATGAAAACAACAACAACAACAACAACAACAAAAACAAAAACAACAACAACAACAATAAAAAGAGCAACGATGAATATTAACTAGCAGTCAGTTGTGCCGTCAGTGAAGGAAGGAAGAAGGGGAGGGAGTGAGGGAAGGAGGGAAGACGGGAGAGAGAGAGAGAGAGAGAGAGAGAGAGAGAGAGAGAGAGAGAGAGAGAGAGAGAGAGAGAGAGAGAGAGAGAGAGAGAGAGAGAGGAGGGAGAACTTTCACGGGGAGATGAGCAACAAGTTCACGGTCATGTCGAGGAGGAGGAGGAGGAGGAGGAAGAGGAGGAGAATAAGAAGAAGAAGGAGGAGGAGGAGGAGGAGGAGGAGGAGGAAAAGGAGGAAGTAGTTATCTCACTGAATGGTAGCAATTATTTCAGTCATAATTATCTATCTTAGCAATTTAGCCTCGGTGTATTTTGGATGGATGGATGGATGAAGGAAGTGGATAGAAGAGCTGAGTGGAGTAGATATATGAGTGAAGGAGTATATGAATGTTTGGAGGCGTGGATGTGTGTGTGGATGAACTGATAGGTGTACGTAGATGGGAATGTTAGATATGAGTGGATGGATACCTGAATGGATGCCTAGATGGGTAGTGGAGTGGATGGATGCGTTGGTGGACGGAGTGAATGGGATTATAGGTGTGTATGGGTGGGTGGAAGAGTGGATAAATGTGTTGGTGGATGAAGAAATGGATGGATGCCTGGATGAGAAGTGAAGATGGTGGTGTGGTTCATATTTGTCATAGCTCTAGTTTTAACACAGCCCAAATTCTCTCTCTCTCTCTCTCTCTCTCTCTCTCTCTCTCTGGGTTTTGCTTACCTGCGGAACTCCACACTCGGGTAGCACAAGTAGCGTTTTTGGGGGCGACCTTTGGAGACATCACGTAAGGGTAGTACTTGAGAGCCCCTCTCCCTGCCCCCTCACCTCCCCTTCTTCACCCCACTCACAGCCCTTCCCTCCATCACTTCCTCCCACACTGCTGCCCTACCTCCCTGCTTTACTGCTTTTTTTTTTTTTTTACTTCTTTCCTCCCTCACCTCACGTTTCCTATTCTCACTCACTCACTCACTCACTCACTCACTCACTCCTTCACTCCTGCCCTACCTCCTTCCTTCCCTTTTCCCTCCTTCATTTTATGTTTTTTTTTTATTCTCTCTCTCTCTCTCTCTCTCTCTCTCTCTCTCTCTCTCTCTCTCTCTCTCTCTCTCTCTCTCTCTCTCTCTCTCTCTCTCTCTCTCTCGTTCTCTTCTTTCCTTCTCTTCCATAACTCAATCACTACCTCCATTTTCGTTAATCTTTTTTTCTCTCTCTCGCCCCTTTTCAATCTGTTTTTATCTTTTCTTCCTTTACTTCTGCTAATTTGCTTTCTTTTACCTAATTTTCATCTCTCCCTTCCCCTCTTGTTTTCTCATCATTTTCTTCCTATTTTTTTTCCTTTCACTTCTTCCCTTATTCTCTTCTGACTTATGTAATTAATGCAAGTATTTCCTCCCTCCTTTCCTCACTCAATAGTTTTCTTATTTTTCTCGTCATCAAGCTGTGCCTTTTTCTCTCTCTCTCTCTCTCTCTCTCTCTCTCTCTCTCTCTCTCTCTCTCTCTCTCTCTCTCTCTCTCTCTCTCTCTCTCTCTCTCTCTCTCTCTCTCTCTCTCAGACACGTGCATTGGGGACCTCGAGGCACGTATTCAGGAACGCTCTCAAGAGTGTTTCTCATTTTAATAATATAAAAACCTTGCTAATCTGTCACTTGAACAGTAAATGCACCCTTAAAAAGCCGTGTAGTGTGAAATAGAGCCTTTAGAAAGGGTGGAGATGCGGCGTGGAAATGTTTCAGACTATAGGACAGGGAGTAATGATGCAGAAACTATGTACCAAATTGGAATCCACAGGGTATAGAATAGAGGAGGTAACTTGTATATAACGTAAGGAAATCTCTAAAAGTTATGGATTTGTCGAAACCCACAAGCACTAAAGGAGAAAAGCAGTCTAGTTGCCATCTAAAGATTTGCTTCTGTTTCTTGTTCGCTGCTGCTGGTAGTGGTGGTGGTGGTGGTGGTAGTTGTGGTGGTGGTGGTGGTGGTGGTAGCCGAGGTGTTCAAAGCAGCAACCTGTCATTAGAAACTTGCATCGATTTCTCTTTAGTTCCGCGGCTTCACCTTCAGGTTCATCACCCGTCACCCGTCACCCTTCACTACCTGTCACCCTTCACCCTTCATCGTTTAGTCCGTATTGGCTGACGTTCAGGGTCGAGTTCCGTCACTCACCTATTCCACCCACACACCTCCTCCCTCTCCACCACAGCCACCATCACCTACATCACCTCCACTTCCACCTTCCCCCGCTAGCCGCTCGTCTACACCATAACGGGACGGCGTAAGCCCCCTACCAACCTCCTCCCGAGCTGTCCCAAAGCTACGCTACTTCCGATACTCAAATTAACTTCACGGATTAAGACCCCATCAGTTATCCTCAACTTTTTCGGCCTTTCGTTTCCGTCCCTTGCCTTCCCTTCCTCTTCTTTCCTTTCCTGCTTTTGCGCTCGTATATGTAAGACAAGGAGGAGGAGAAAGGAGGCAAGGGAAAAATTAAGATGAGGACACCGATGAAGCAGAAATTTTCATCCCTCTTACCTTTCTTTACCTTCTCTTCCTTTCCTTTCCTTTCCTTTCCTTTCCGTGTCTTTCCCTCGTAATTTTACCCACATGAGTATGGCGAGGAGGAGGAGGAAGAAGACAAGGGAATAAATATAGCGAGGACAGAGAAAAAAGGAGAAATTTTTATCCCTTAAAAATGGAACGAACTAAGTATGTAAAGGAGCTGTAAGGTGATTATGTCCACTTATCCCGCGTGAAGAAGAAAATGTCACAATAATAACTGCAACCCAGCGGGAGAGAACTAAAACTCCGGAGTCAGTAGGCACCATGAAAGCCAGTACAGTATTTTTTTGCAACATAATTATTAACTGTGTACAGCTTAGCAAACAAAGACATCTAACAAAGAGGTGAACTACCGACTTGCGTTACATGGACATAATTCTAAGGGCGTGCGGTATTACAGCGGAACCAAACTCGAAAAATAAAAGAAAACGAAAAATTAATTCTACTGGAGCAAAGGTTCAGTTAACAGAATGCCTGGACAACTTGAGCTTGCAGTTGATCGAAGTCGCAAGTTCTCGCATAATACGGGACTTGCGGTGGCCTGTGACCCGAGCCTGTTTGGAAAAGGAGGCTACCAAGGAACGGGGGAGGAAAGGAAGGAAGGAAGTCATGATAGCCTAGCGTTATGTCTTCCTCTTTTAAAGGAGAAGAGAGAGAGAGAGAGAGAGAGAGAGAGAGAGAGAGAGAGAGAGAGAGAGAGAGAGAGAGAGAGAGAGAGAGAGAGAAAAGTTATTATTGTTTCATATCAATATGAATTCTGATTCTCTTTTTATAGCAAAGTCGTGTGTGTGTGTGTGTGTGTGTGTGTGTGTGTGTGTGTGTGTGTGTGTGTGTGTGTGTGTGTGTGTGT
>NC_087162.1:160000-162500 GCF_035594125.1 Scylla paramamosain | reverse complement strand
TCTATCTATCTATCTATCTATCTATCTATATATATATATATATATATATATATATATATATATATATATATATATATATATATATATATATATATATATATATATATATATATATATATATATATATATATATATATATATATATATATATATATATATATATATATATATATATATATATATATATATATATATATATATATATATATATGTATATATCATCATCAGTCTGTTGGTGAACTGGTATCCACCACCACCACCACCACCACCACCAGTCCATTTCTACCGGTGTTCCGTGACGTGGTGGTTCGTGGTTCCCGTGGAGGGAGGGAGGGAGGAAGGGTGGACGTTAGTGTGTTTACGTGGAGGAAGTAGAATATGAACACTTTTTTTTTCTTTCACCCGATTTACAAAAATGGAATAGGAATTTAGCAGAGTAAATGTTTGATCTTTTTTTTATCTTTACCAAGTTTTGCGAACCATGATTTTACTGACACTCCAAAAAAAAAAAAAAAAAAAAGCAAAAAAACTTTTTTTTTTTTACACTATTGGTGAGTTTCTATTACGCAAGGAAAGTCTTGATTGTTGATAGGTAATAGCTGGCTGGTATACAGAGTGAAAAATGTTAGGCGGCGCGGGCGGGGCAGTGATTGCTAACAGACAGGATCGCTGCAACAGGACCTTGGAAAACTGCGGTCGACGGACGTGCCGCCTCGGTGACGTTGATTCTTCCTGTATCTGCGGCCCGAAGAAACAGACGGTGCGGTTGTGGAGTTACAGTTGTGTGTGTGTGTGTGTGTGTGTGTGTGTGTGTGTGTGTGTGTGTGTGTGTTTGTGTGTGTGTAGTCTGAGGTACTTGACTTAGTCTCAGGAAAGAGAGAGGAAAAGAGAAGGAGTGAAAGAGGAACTAAACCCAAGGATATGATGGAGTTGTCAGCTCCTGTAAAAAGAATGAATGGGGAAAAGAAAGGTGTCTGTTACTGAGGGCATGCGTAGGAACTGTGAATACGAGGCAGGTATTTAAGGAAAGTCGGAGAATGCTTACGGAAACTTAAGAATGAATGAAGTCGTCTAGGAAACTCTTAAGTTGTGAATACGTAAAAACACGTACAGCATGCACGGAATGAATGAAGCATGAACAGACTTACAAAAAAAATAAATAAAAAGAAAGGACGGAAGGGAAAAAAATACAGCCGAAAGAAGACTTCCTGTAAGTCATTGTGGTGGTAGTAGCCGTCTCGATCCGTCCCGTTATTCTTCCCGCGGCGGCTGACAGAAGGCGACACTCGCTCCCCCGGGGAATGCTGAGACGGGCCGCTGGAATGCAGTGCCGCGCCCCACATGTCAAATGAAATGAAATTAAAATACGAAAGAAAGGTTAGTCAAATACGTAATACCGAGAGAGAAGCAAGAATTAGGGCATATACTAGCAGAAATAGAATCAGGTGTGTGTGTGTGTGTGTATGTGTGTATGTTTCTGTGTGTGCGCGCGCGTTAAGCGCGGCGTGTCTGCTATGGCCATGTTCCGTTAACTTCCCGGAGGGACTTGATCAGCTGACCGTCGGCTGACTCACCCATCCTCTTACCTTCTCATCCACTCATTCACTCACCCACTTATTCACTCACTCCCTCACTCATTGACCTACACACTCACTCATCCATCATACACAATCTTTCACTCACCACCACACTGCCGCCACTGCCGCCACCGCCGCCGCCTCTAGAAACTATCAAACGAGATGTTACTATGTGCCTCATGTCATTATTCATTTATAATCAGAAGTGAAATGTTCAGTAGTTTATTATTTGCATGAAAACATGTGTAATATAAAGAAGAATTAGTCTTCAACTTTATGTAAAGCCTCCAGTCGATGCGGTTCCCTCACTCATGGTTTATAAGGATCACTCATTCACTGCCGTGGACGCAGTCATACAATCACGGACCGGCAGATAGCCGAGAAAAATATATCATTTTTGTAGTAGAAACCGAATGTCACAGTGCCAGGTTGATTTTATATGTTGTCAATAAGTAATGTAATATATATATTGGCAGTGTTTTTATACCAATATATATGTTATTTTATGAGAAATTGAGACCGAAAACTTGTTCGCAGTTCTTAGTCACGGCTACTTCATCAATAAATGTCAGAGAGAAAATTATTTTTCCCCGACCCTATGATGAGGGGCGTGATCAGTAAAACAGATACCTAATAGTTGAAAAAAAACCTGTCGGTGCAGCTACAATAAGAGATATTCGCTGCATAGATCAACTTATTAACTTTGTAAGTGCTGGATGGCATTCCCCGCTAGCATTAGAACACTGTCTGGGGACGCAGCGGGATGAGTCAGCGGCGCTGCTTGCCTCATCACCAGACACTCTCGGTATGAGACAACTGGCGGTGATGAGTATATACTCGCATAAGGAAAGGAACACTTGAAGGATGATGAGGGGTTTGCAAGGCTGAAGGTGAGTAAATGAATCTATTGCTGGCGAAAAGGC
>NC_087162.1:152500-157500 GCF_035594125.1 Scylla paramamosain | reverse complement strand
AGGATAAAACAGTCCTGAGTAACCTTTCAAAATGGTCGTGGTGAGAGAGCAGTGCCTTTTGAATACAGGCCAATAACTGATTCTCTCTCTCTCTCTCTCTCTCTCTCTCTCTCTCTCTCTCTCTCTCTCTCTCTCTCTCTCTCTCTCTCTCTCTCTCTCTCTCTCTCCCCTTGACTCTTGTGAAACGTTTTCTTTTGTATTTCTTTGAGGGAGAGACCATTCCTCTGCCTGTTTCCACTAGTTGTCTCTCAGCCAACCTCTTTAACAGAAAAATATGGAGGTTCCAGGTGTTTTTTTTTTTTTTTTCTATCCTTTGTGTGAGTACTCTCCAACTGGTTTTCACGCTCCTTCCACACAGGGCATCGTGTTCTCCAAGGGGCAGTACGGCCAGCCCAACTGTATGTATGTGGAGCCTAACAGTGGTGGGACGCAGTACGAGTTCCAGATCCACTACGATGGTTGCGGCACCAAGCCAGACATGGGCGGCAAGTTCTATGAAAACACCATTATCGTACAATATGACCCAGACCTGATTGAGGTAAAGCAGAAAGCAGCTTTGTGTTCATGATTTGTTTTGGCATGTGCTGTGATGATGCACTGATTGATTTATTAACATGATTTACTACTTTTGCTCGTGGTGCTGGTGGAGATAGTGGTTCTAAGTATGTGTGTACGTACGTATTTATATCTAAGTCTAAAACCTATTGAACTAGTGTTTACGTTTCTCTGCCTTTGGATTTCGGACGTTCAGCCCTTTCATAATTGTATTTTCACCTTTACCTTGTTTTATTTTCCATTTTTAAGAACATAAAATATAAGAACATAAACAAAGCTGAAGGAACCAGAAGGCTTGCACAAGGCAGTCCCTGTGTGAAACACACTTACCTATGTCCATTGTCATCCCCATGCATAAAGTTATCTAGTCTTCCTGTAAAGCTCCCTAACGACCAGACAACCAAGTCTATTCCTGCCATCCACCACTCTATTCGAAAGCCAGTTTCTCCCTAAATATTTATAAATGTAACTTCATTAAGCTTGAAACCGTGACTTATTGTCCTATCCTGATTTTGCATTACTCATGAGCCTTTTCTTGTTATTTTGTCCTTGTATTGACTTATAACATTGCTCACGCCGCTTCAGGTGTGGGACGAGGCCAAGCGACTGCGTTGCGAGTGGTACAACGACTACGAAAAGACGGCCAGCAAACCTCCTATGAAAATTGCCGATTTAGAAGTGGTGGAACTCAATTTTCGAGGTAAGACAACGGAAAGGAGTGTCAAGTGATATATATATATATATATATATATATATATATATATATATATATATATATATATATATATATATATATATATATATATATATATATATAACCTGAGATAGTTCTCTTAAGAAACTAATACTTGTGTCTTGATTACATCAGTGTTATTGATCACCCTTATTTTCAACACTGATATAAGAATGTCACATAATGCATCATTCCACCATGCCGTGAACCACAAGTAATCAAAATCATAAATATACAGACGAACTTCAGGAGACAAGATAATTTAACGAGTGTTCATGTGTTCTAGGAGACAACGTGGACTGCTGGATGGAGATACAGGACGGGAAGGGACCCTGGGCTTCCCCCGTGACGGGCATCGTCCCCCTGGGGTCCACCCTCACCATGGTGGTGGCCATCAACGACCAGGCAGGTGAGTATAAAAGAGGACAGTCACGAGGCAGAGAGAGAGAGAGAGAGAGAGAGAGAGAGAGAGATGGGGTGGATCGTGCGGGTAAGGAGGCAGGAAGCAGTTAGATCAAGCACTGGGAACTACTTCATTTTATATATATATATATATATATATATATATATATATATATATATATATATATATATATATATATATATATATATATATATATATATATATATATATATATATATAAACATTTTTACCTCATTTATCTATGTATGCTCGTGTCAATGTTCCTTCCTCTTGCCTGTTTTTCGCACTGCTTGTATTGTTTGTCATACACACGTTTGTTTGGACCCTGTTGCATCAGAGTGACTGAGTGTTATTCCGCAGGAGAGTTTGACATGCGGGTGACGTCGTGCGAGGCGTCAGATGGCTCCAGCCGTCCTATCTACCTGAGTGACCAGCACGGCTGCATACTCCGCCCAAAAATGATTTCCAACTTCATGAAGCTTCGCAACAACGACGGCAGAGCCACCGTGCTCACCTACGCCCACTTCCATGCCTTCAAGTTCCCAGATTCGATGGCAGTGCATCTGAGGTGCAAAGTGGAGATCTGCCGCTACGGCTGCCCTGACCACTGCCAGAAGCCTATATCCGGGAACCCCATTGGTGATTACAATGGGCAGGCGCTACCGCTACAGGATAATAATGCTTACGCCTTTGCATCAGAGGTTGATCCAAAATACGCGGCACCGCCGGAAGAGATTAGCAGCCATAACCCAGGAGAAAAATCAGAGATACAGCCTCCGCGCTCCCGTCACGTATCTGGTGGCATCCCGCAGAGCCTTGATGAAATGGCGATGAAAAACCAGTATCGCAAAAGTCCTCTCATCATTCCCGATGAACGATCCGCTCAGAAACAGGACAGCGGGAGGATCGAGATGCATCCTTGGGGTCCCAGGAATCTCCGCCGCCGTCGAGAAGTTGTCAATCGCCACGTGCGTTCCTCTAACATCGGTGTGTCTACCAATTACCAAGTAATATCTGAAGCCGACCTAGAATTCACGCCGGCGATGGACGACAGCGTGACGGTGTTCAAGGGCCACCCTGAGGATATGGTATATGGCGTGTGCCTGCCGGCGCCTGGCTTCTCTGCGCTGTTTGTACTAGTGGCCATGTGCACAGTGATCTCTGTGTTGGTGGCTGGGTTCATGTGCCACCACCGCCAGCTTCAGAAGGACACCACAGAGTCTCCAGCTACGCCCCATCCCCACCACCAGATGTTCAGCATGGTGCAATTCCTGCGGGGACACCTACCGGGCTATTCTCAGTGACGTGGCGCCACCACTGTCTAACACTTTACCTGCTGCCGTTGCAGTGACCACAAGCCGCTTCGAGGGACCGTTCAATAGCATTCAGGACCCGTGTATTTTATTTTATTTACTTATTTTTTTTAAGACTATGTGCAATAACAGAACTGCACTAGACTTGTTGTGGCTTATGAGTGTCGAATCCAATTGAAAGCAGCAGAGGTTTAGAATGTGGCTGAAACACGCCCTTCCATTTTTGTCTCCACTGTTTGTCGTAATTTATAGTTACTCCTTTGAGGTGGACAGTACAGATCCCACACTTTATGTTTTGTACGCCTGCCCTGCTCAATGCCAGACGTCGCTTGTCTTGTACACCGTCCATTGTTGTGTGACCTTGTAAAGAGATTTGCATAAGTGTAGACAAGTTAGATAACGATCGCAGTTATGTTATCATTGTTTTAGGCAAGTGACAAAGTACATCAATGCAAAGTGAATGTCATGACTTTATATGAGGCTTGAACTCTTCACTGTTGCCTAAGAAATATGGTGGTGCTGTTGAATACGAAACGCCGTCTCCCGTTACAAATCATCTTTCTGAATTCGCTGTCTCCTTTCAGTATTAAGAATGTACCCAGAGGAATGTCCTTCAGAACTTTGGCTTGTGAGGGACGCTAACTTTTTTTTTTTTATTGTTTCTTATTTTGTTATTTTCTTTTCTCCTCTCTCTGAGATCAAATTGAAAGCCATATGTCTGAGGCTAACTTATTTTAAGTAGCGCAAGTTGATGGATAATTATTGCAGGCTTTTTTTTTCTATGCACTATATATATATATATATATATATATATATATATATATATATATATATATATATATATATATATATATATATATATATATATATATATATATATATATATATATATATATATTTCCTTTTATTCTGAGAGAAATGTTTCAAGGGGATTTCACACCTAATGAAATTGAACTAATGCCTTCCCTTGTCGACACTCTCTCTTTTGGGTACCTTTCCCTTCCGATATCTTTGGACACAAACAGTTGTGGATATGAATCTTTCTATCCCGCCCGTTAAGTCAACGGGACTCTCCCAGCTGCTTGGGCTAAACTCCCACCCATTGATCTAAAGCACGAACTTTGGTCTGAGCAGAGTATGTTGCCAAGTGAAGGGCTACGTAGCGCTTCTTGGGTACTAGGGATCGGCTTTTCTTAGGTTTCTTCATTTTTTTTTTTTTTTTCGAAATGTGGCGCAGCAGGGAAAAGTATATCGCACTATTTTAGTTTTCATCAATTAATCGACACATGGACAGAAGCATGTGTGTGCAGTGGAGGAAAACTACTAAATACAAGGCGTTCATATCCCTTCAGGGTTCCTTATTTCATTATAAATGCGAATACATCTGCCTCAGTGAGCATTTTCTAAGGCAAAGATCCCAACTTAACCAAAAATTTGCATCTTTGCATCTATACACATACGTACACATCTTTCTTTCACTGCAACTTGGTACTTATTAATGGTATTAGTGAGGCTGCCTCCATCCTCACAAATTTCTAAATACGTCATCTATGAAGACGGGAAAAAATCCTGACATTAAAAATTTTGTAGTGTGAAGTAAGGCGCGGTGAACGCTGGTAGTTCACTGTCCCCTCGCCCGCAGCCTCCCTCCCCGCCACAACTCGCCGATCCCTATCTTTAGGTTAGCATGGTTGTAAGAAAACGTAAGGCTCAATTCGAGGCCATTCAGCTCAATTGCACTATGATTTTGAATCTCGCAAAATATTTGCTTCTTGGTACAAGTGGTCCATCTCTCCTCTCCTCGTCACTATGACACCACGTTCGCGGGTCAGCATCGTGGAGTAGCTGCGACGCCCCTCAAAATCTTCCAGCGAGCGAGCGTTTCATCAGTTACATTTTAATATCAAAATTGTCCACAATAGTATGAGCATTTGTGGAAATCTGAGCTCCAGGTTGTTTAGGAAATTAAGAGCTT
>NC_087162.1:102500-147500 GCF_035594125.1 Scylla paramamosain | reverse complement strand
TGCTTGATAGGGTGGCGTCATTTCCTCAGAGGGCACTCCATATAAGAATGGTGCTTGATAGGTTGGTGTCATTTCCTCAGAGGGCACTCCATACAAGACTGGTGCTTGATAGGATGGTGTTTTTTTCTTCAGAGGGTACTCCATATAAGATTGGTGCTTGATAGGGTGGTGCGATTTCCTCAGAGGACACTCTATACAAGACTGGTGCTTGATAGGGTGGTGTCATTTCCTCAGAGGGAACTCCATACAAGATAGGGTGGTGTAAATAGCCTCAGATGGCACTCCCTACAAGACTGGAGCTTGATGGCAAGGTGTTTTTTTCGAAGGCAACACACACTGCTAGACTAGAGCAATATTGATTATTACTGAGAATAAAGAACAGGATAATATTTTTGGTATATTTTCAGAAAACTTCATTTTTTTAAATTTCAAGATGAGACTATTTTGCTCTGGTATATTTCCGATGTGTTTTCAATTAACATGATGAATACTTCTCAATGAAATCAGATATTTTTCCCAAAATGTCTTGGCTTGCGACAGTTAGGATGGCCAATCACAGTATCTCATCAAAACTGTTACATAATATCCCAACAACATCCTTATCATAACACCTAAATGCCTTTTGTAAAGAACAAACATTATACTGTTCCAGTTATATGGAGTGATATTATACTGTTATTCTCCATCAGTGCTTTGGAGGCCCTGCCTGGGGAGGCGACCACAAATGCTCTTCTGGTATCAACCCTAAGCATTTTAACATCCTCATCAGTTTTTTTTTTTTTTTTTTTTTTTTTTTTTTTTTTTTTTTTCTGCTCTTCCACTCTCCAACTACTTCATGTTACCCATTAAGATCATTTGCAATTATGTTTTTCATGCCTTCACTGGCCTTAACCTTCAGAAGGCTTATGGACCTGATGGGGCCCTTCCTATTGTTTTCCAAAACTATGCCTCAGTGCTTGCACCTTGCCCAGTCAAACACTTTCAACTTTGTCTATCAACATCAACCTTTCCTTCTTGCTGGAAGTTTGCTTACATTCAACTTGTTCCTAAAAAGAGTGACTATTCTAATCCCTCAAACTACCATCTCATTGGTTTAATTTCCTGCCTCACTAAAGTTTTTTAATCTATCGTCAACAGGAAGGTTCTTAAGCATTTATCACTTAGCAACCTTCTATCTGTTCTCCAGTATGGGTTCCATCATGGCTGCTTTACTGGTGATCTTCTGGGTCTCCTTACTGAGTCTTGGTCATTTCCTTTAAGGAGTTATGGTGAAACTTTCACTTCAAAAGCTTTTGATTAAGTCTGTTGCAAAGCTCTGATTTCCATACTACCCTCCTACAGCTTCTATCCTTCTCTCTGTAACTTCATCTCAAGTTTCCTTTTTGACCATTCTGTTGCTGCTGTGATAGACAGTCACTGTTCTTTTCTTAAGTCTATTAACAGTGATGTTGCATAGGGTTCTATCCTGTCACTCACTCTCTTCCTATTATTCATCCATGATCTTAACTAAACTTTGTGTCCTATCCACTCCTGCACTTTCCCATGTCTTTTCATAGACATCCAACCCTTCAGGAAGTAAACAGTTCATGCAGGGAAGCCACAGAATGCCTAACTTCAGATCTCTCTAAAATTTCTGATCAGAGCAGAGCAAACTTAGCATTGTTCAATACCTCAAAACTCAATTCCTCTGTATATGATTTTGACACAAACTTCCAGACAACTATCTCCTCTTCTTCAGTGACACTCAACTGCCCTCCTCTTCTACATTGAACATCTTTGATCTGTCCTTTACTTATAATCTAATGTGCAAACTTAATGTCTCATTTCTAACTAAAACAGCTTCTATGAAGTTAGGCATTCTAAGTCATCTCTGCTAATTTATCTTTTGCCTCACCACCTGCTAACTCTGTACAGGGGCCTTATCTGTCCATATATGGAGTGATAGATGAATGGAACAGACTCAGTAATCAAGTTGTTAGTGCTGAGACATTAGGGAGTTTTGAGAGAAGATTAGACAGATTTATGGATGGGGATGATAGGTGAAAATAGGAAGGTATATTTCATTCAGGGACTGCCATGTGTAAGCCTTGTGGCTTCTTGCAGCTTTCCTTATTTCTTATGTTCTTATGTTCATCACCACAATATTGCATCTCTTGCTTTCTTCTACTGCAGTTTTCACCCTAACTGCTTTTTTTTATCTTACCAACTACATGCCTCCCCTCCTCCTACACTCTTGCTGCACAAAACTTTCTTCTTTCTCTCATCCCTATTTTGTTCACCTTTTTAATGTAAGAATTTACCAATATTCTCAATCATTCATCCCTTTCTTTGGTAAACTCTGGAACCCCCTGCCTGCTTCTGTATTTTTTCCTTCCTATGACTTGAACTCTTTCAAGAGGAAGGTTTCAAGACACTTTTTTTTTTTATTAGACATGGGAAATGGCATTAGGTGGGCCTTTTTTTATTTTTATTTTATTTTATTTATTTTTTTTTTTTCATTGTCCTTGGCAAGTGACCCTCTTACATAAAAAAAGGAAAAAAGTCAGCCATATTCAGAGTGCCACCTAGGTTTTTCATGTTTGGTAACTTTTTTATGTAAAATGCCTTATCTTATTTGATATGTGTGTATCTGTGTGTATAGTAGATATACAGTGGAACCTTGGTTACCAAACATCTCCCTTTCTGAACAACTAAGTTTTTTAACAAAAAAATTAACTCATGATTGATTTGGTTGCCTTACCATTATTCAGTCTTCAAATGAAGTTACTTGATTTCAAATACCACAAAGCGTAGCAAAAGCTGCCATAGTTTCTATAAATATTTCCTTCGTTTTTATATATTTGGAGGAGAGACAGAGGGTAAGACAGTAATTCAACCTTTGAAATAAGTTAAATGTGATCCCATTGAAGAACCATGATGTAAACAAAAAAGGTTCAGTGCTCAGGAGTAATTCTAAGCCTCCTGTGGCTCTCTCTATCACCCACAACACCAACACTACTGCACAGCTGCATTTTCCCAATAGCTTTTCCTCATCAGCAAGATATCTGTGTTATGATCAATTTCATTTTGGCAGTGAGTGGGTTGCTCCCCTCTGTGTCACTCTGTAAGGCTTCCAACACTTGATTGGTGACAAAAAGAATGCCTGCATGATCTAAACAATATCTTTTGATGAGTTCTCTGTCACTAAGTTCATTCAATACATCCTTTCTGGATAAAAAAAAAAATCAAAGCTGGAGATATGGGGTGGCCGTCTTAGGAGTAGGAGTGTTGGTTGTTACCCACTAAGACACGGTGGATGGGTGTCTGAAGATAGATTAATCTATTTTACCTTGATTGCTATTGGGAAAATAGTTTCAGTTTTCGAACATTTCGGATTTTTAACGGCATTCATGAATGAATTAAATTCAAAAACTGAAGTTCCACTGTATGTAGGTATGTTTAAGTATATTATGAAGTTATTAAAAATTGTCATTAGCATATATATATATATATATATATATATATATATATATATATATATATATGTGTGTGTGTGTGTGTGTGTGTGTGTGTGTGTGTGTGTGTGTGTGTGTGTGTGTGTGTGTGTGTGTGTGTGTGTGTGTGTGTGTGTGTGTGTGTGTGTGTGTGTGTGTGTGTGTGTGTGTGTGTGTGTGTGTGTGTGTGTGTGTGTGTGTGTGTGTGTGTGTGTGTGTGTGTGTGTGTGTATTTTTTTTGCCTTCTTCATTTGTTAGATTCTTGAGTCCATAATATCAAAAGAAAAAAATGGCAGCAATGACAGCAAGCGTACTCAACAACTTTGCGGACTTGGTGATGTCGCTGCCAATGCCTTCCTTAGAGGCAACCATAAAACAAAATCCAGCCGTCATTGATACAACAGGTGAGGAAAGTGTATAGATTGTAAAACTGTAGGTAGAGACAACATGGAATGTAGGAAAATTCATTTATGGTCCCAGGAGTTATTGTAGTTATATATGTAGTGAATTCTGGAAACAAATGGTTGTTCAGTGTTCAAAGCATCTTTACATAATTTCAGACACACAATAAGCTATTCAGGCCAATGTAGATGAATAAATAGCTCATTGAAATCTTATTTATAATAGTGTAAAGATGTATAATAATTTATTGTCGTGAATACACCTAACTAGGATGAAGGATGTTGTCCATTTATCATGTGACTGCATCCCAATCAGTTACATACCATTTGATATAGGTGATGTCAGAACAGAGTTCAGGAAACTCTTCTTTGTCTTCAGATGATTTTATTTCTTTAGACTTGTGTATCTTGTTGACTTTTAGAAACATACAGTACTTTGATGTATAGTGAAGTCAAGAATCATTGTTTAAGGTATATGCATTCTTTTTATTACATTTAAAGTATATTGATATATTTTGTTACATGTTATTTTTTTGATGTTCCTATTGTCACTCCCTATATCAGCTTTTAATATTATTTCTATCCACACTTCTTTTCTGTCCTAGTTTTAGAGAAAATTAACAAAAGTCCATGATTGTCATTGTAGGATATGATGGGAGAACAGCTCTTCAAAAAGCTGTGATGGTTGGGAACCTGCCTGTTGTGAGGCTGCTGCTACAGTATGGAAGTGATCCAAATGTCAGGGCACAATCAGGTAGGCTGTTGTGAATGCTCTGTTGTTCATCAGAATTTGCTTCCTTATGAATGAATACAATACAATACAATGAAAAAGAATTCTAAAAATAATGTCCCAGCTGTAGAGTGTACAGCCAGGCCATTCCCTTTACTGCAGAGAATAATTATGATGACAAGGATAAGAAACATCAACTAATCAGTGTTAATAAATCAACAGTAATGAGTAAGAACCATTGTAGTTTTCTCTTTACAGGAGAGACAGCTGTGCATGTAGCCTGCTGTAGAGGTCTGCTAAACATGGTTGTGGTGCTGCTGAAGCATGGAGGTGATCCCATGGTGACCGATGGTGCTGGGAGGGTCGCCATCCACTGCGCTGCTATTGCTGGTTCCCCGTATGATGTTATCAATACCCTTCATGTTTTTTTTTTTTTATAGAATGAAATACTGTACAAATAGTATGTAAAACTTCTTCTCTTTAGTCACCAACAATATGTAGAATGTGAGACTTGTTTGTGGGCAGATTGTTGGTGCAGTACTTGGCAGAGGTGTGTGAAGTCAATCTTGAAGCTGAAGATGCCCATGGCTGCACTCCTCTCCACATAGCTGCCTCCTGCGGACACCTCTCACTAGTGGAATACCTCGTCAAGACTAAAAAGTATTATGTTAAAGTCTTAGTCCCATCTCCAGTATCTTTTCACACCTAGTCCCAGCCCCTGTCTGAGTCTGTCACAATGGTGATAACTATTGTCAGTTGCAATTTGACTTCCTGTCACAAATCTTCTCATTTTGGTTCTCCTTTTTAAATGCAATGTTTTATGTGCATAATTTCCAACCTAAATGAAATTGCGTGATTATGTAGTAAGTGTGTGTGTTTTCTTTCTTATTTGCATAAAAATTCTGATAATGCATGATTAACACTAGCCAAGAAATGGTCATGAATATTTATAATTATTTTTCAGGTTATTATTTACATATTTTGTAAACTCTCTCTCTCTCTCTCTCTCTCTCTCTCTCTCTCTCTCTCTCTCTCTCTCTCTCTCTCTCTCTCTCTCTCTCTCTCTCTCTCTCTCTCTCTCTCTCTCTCTCTCTCTCTCTCTCTCTCTCTCTCTCTCTCTCTCTCTCTCTCTCTCTCTCTCTCTCTCTCTCTCTCTCTCTCTCTCTCTCTCTCTCTCTCTCTCTCTCTCTCTCTCTCTCTCTCTCTCTCTAACAAATATGTAACACCTTAATCCCAACAGAGTAAACAGAACCAAGGTGGATTCTGAAGGCAATACAGTGCTGCATTCTGGTGCTGCTGGAGGAGTGTCTGGGGTATGCTGGGCATTGGTGTATCCTGGAGCTGAGCATCTCCTCACCACCTCCAATGCAGCTGGCCTCACCCCAGCCCAGGTGGCGCATGCATCCATCTCTGTGTTAGTGTCCCCTGTTGGCAGCTGTCTTTACCCACCAGTGGTCAGATCACAACATAATTTATAAGAGGTATTCATTATAAGGAGGACACATCCACCACTTGCTGTCTTCAGATGTTGACACGAGGCCTTAACATAACACTAGGTAATGAGAAACCAACTCACACATGTTGTGTCGTTGGTATTCACCAAAATGTGAATAGTGCCACCAGATTCTCTGCATGCCATAAAAGCAGCCACCGAAGGGGACCGGGTGCATCCTCCTGTACATTTTTATGTTTACAGTGTGATCATGTAGTCTTGGCTGTCACCATCAAAGGGAGACAGCATGATATATACAAAATCTGTGTATTCCGTACTTCATTGCTTTGGGTTATCTTCCACTTTTATATACCAGAAACCTTTCCCCCATCAACATGATTCCATTATACATTTGATATATGTATTTTGATTGTGCTTTCTTACCTGTTGCATATCTCATCTTTCCAGCTCTCCTGACTGCCGGCGGTGGATTGATAGGTGGACTAGACAGTATGAGCAAAGTAAAGCACTAGAGTCTCCATGCTGGCCTTGGTTAATCCAGCTCTTCACGCCATTCACAATATTCTATACAGGAATTGTAAGTATCATTTTCTTTATATACCAACTCTATAATACAATAGGTCTGCATGCCGTATAACTAGAAATAAGCTATTACTTTCTCCCTGTCACTCTTGGGAAGCAGTGCACAGTTTCATGTTTCAGCCAAAGTACATTCTTTTTATAAATATTTCATATTCATCTCAGAAAAAATTTATGGTATTGCATCTCATACTACATTTTTTTCCTTGCGTAGATCTGATTGGACGTGTTGAATTTTTCTTAATATTGATCTTCAGAAGTATTAGATCATGTGCTTAGAGAAATAGTAAAACAGATTGTGAAGAAGCTTGGCATTGGGGGAATGGCTTGTTAAATTATGAATGACAATATATGAAAGTACTTTTTGTGTTGGCTGAGAGTGGACATATAATGTCCACTTTGAGTACAGCTCAGAAACAATGAGGAGTTGATCTGAATGTGATGAATTTGTGCCCTGTTTGATGTCCAGGTCTAATCCATATGTCACTCTTGGCAGAATATTTCCAACACCTCTCCATACACACATTTCTCTCTTTCATAGTCCTTCTTACTGATCCAATGACATGTCTTCCTTTCACAGCTCTCTCTTATTTCTCCATGCACTTTATCATGTTTACATAACATTATCTTCAGCTACTTAAACTCATTCACTTTCTCCATTGTCTCTGCTCCCATAACACCTCACACTTTTGTACAGCCAGCACAACCCATAAAATATCTAAAAGTCTACTTCATTCCACTCAAAAGCCATCAGCTTAATTTTTCCAGCATTCACTCTCAGGTTCTTTCTTCTACATAATCTTTAAAATCAACCCACCACTCTCAGAAGTTCCCTTTCACTCCCAGCCAGTAAAACAGTGTCATCTGCAAATAAGCATGTAATTACACCCCATCACTCCATTCTGTTTCAGCCTTGTACATCACTTCCTACTTCAGCTTTCATATTATTCATACAGCCATCCATTAAAAATACTAAACACAAGCATCATACATCCCTGTTTCATTCCTAGCCCTCCCTCCACTCTCACACAAGCACTTGCATCCTTATAAAAAGCCTCAATTCGTTTTAACACCTTGCCTTGTTCATCAAAAATTTTAAGAATATTTTAAAGGGCTTCTCCATCAACCTTGCTAGATGGTATGTTTTCTCTTAATCCATGAAAGATTTGTACAACTTTTCACCCTTCCCTTAGTAGCTGTCTTATCATTTTATTCACAAAAATCTTTTCCTAAATCCTTCTCATTCTTTACTGACCTTCCTCTTAATCACTGCCATCAAAGCTTTTATAAAGCATTTTATTTTACATGTGCATTAATTTATCATATGAAAGCATGAACTTCCATCACATTTGCAGCTTCTGTGTGTTTTTATGCTGCCTCACCACCAGTGGATGACAGGACTACCAGTATTCCTAGTGGCCCTCACTGTAATGGCCCGCCAGCATCACCGACTCAAGCATCCCATCAGGTGAGTCGTGTGTGCTGCAGTAATGAAAGACCATTCAGTATTTTGACACCATCATCACTGTTGTAGTTGTTGCTGTCATCATCATTATCCTCATCATGGTGATAGCAGCAGTAGCTTGGCTATAGAGGGAAACAAGGAAAGCTGTAGAATAGAAATAAATCCTGTCTCACAGATCTGTGCTGTGTAAATTTTAATTCATGTTATACAGTCTGTTGAAGAGCCTCGTGCAGAAGTTATGAATGAAGAAAATAAAGAGTGAAGAGAAGCATGAAGGATAGACGTAGTATAGAAGTCTCACCCATTTGACTGTGTCTATCTCAAAACATGATTTTGGTGAACATCTTTCCTCCACCCACCCATCACTTCAGTTAATAATGTAGAAGTGTAGTTGTAAATGTGTAAAAATTGGGGCTGTAAAGATAATTAGTTTTCACCTCTCTGATAACTGAAAATATATTTTGATTTTGCAGGTGGCCCAATCCTATATACTTGGGAGCCTATGGGGGTGGCCTCTTTTCCACACTGGTTTGTTACACAGTTCATATCAAAGCCCACCAGCATGAGCCCCTCTTGGTGTCCTTCACCATGTGGACCCTGATGTTCATCCATATGTTCATTTTCTACAGATTAGTCACAGGTTTGAATCTTTCTATCACGTGTGCGCGCACACACACACACACACACACACACACACACACACACACACACACACACACACACACACACACACACAAGCAAGCTCCTTGTTTTTCATTGATGAATGAAGAGGACTAATAAGTGTAATAGCAAAGATATGTGAGAGGACATTAAAAAAGAAATGGACAGAACACCTGGAGACTAACAACATCTTAACAGGAAAACAATTTTGATTTAGAGGAGGCCAATTGTGTACCACAAATTTAACAAGCTTCTACTCCAGGGCAATTAATACAGTGGATGAAATAGAAGATGGGTAGACTATATACTTCAACTTGAAAAAGGCATCTGATAAGCTGCCTCTCAAATGGCTAATTTGGAAATTGAAACATGAAGCAGGAATTGGAGGATCAGTACTAAAATAGATGGAAGATCTCTTACTCAATGGAGAAATAAGGACAGTAATTCAAAATACCAAATCAAGCTAGGAGGTGTACTGGCACCAATTATGTTCACAGGGTACATAAATTACATGGTAGGTGTAACAGGCTACATAAGTATGTTTGTAGATGATGCCAAGATAATGAGGAAAGTGACAAACCAAGAAGACTGTGCTGCCCTACAACAATATCTTAATAAGATAAATGATTGAGTTTGTAAATACCAAATGGAATTTAATGCCAAGTGCAGCTTGATGGAGTTCAGAAAGAGTAGTAGAAGAATTAAAGGGAATTATTCATTAGCCAATGAAAGAATTAGTAAAACAACAGAAGAGAAAGACTTGAGGGTAATTATGACATACGTAAGTTATTGCCTGAGAAGCAACATAAGTAAAATAACTGGAGAAATATAAGGACAGCCCTTATGTACCTGGATGAAGATATGATCAGGAAGCTGATAATATCAATGATACAACTAAGATTGGAATATGCAGCATTGCTGTGGTCAGAATCTGGAAAGAATGCAGAGAGCTGTAACAAAAATACCAGCAAGACTGAGCGATCTCCCATATAAAGAAAGACTAAAAGAATTAGAGCTAACAACATTGGAAGAAAGAAGGCAGAGAGGAGACCTAATACCAATATATAGAATCCAAGAAGGAATGGAGAAGATCAATAGAGAAGACTTACTGATTAGGGATGCAAGTGGTAGAAGAGGATACAGCAAGAAACAGAAAAAGAGTACATATAGAAGAGATCTGAAGAAATATAGCTTTCCACATAAATGTATAACAGCTTGGAATGCACTTGAAGAGATTGTCTGTGCAAAACTATGTATGAATTTAAGGCAAAATTAGATGCTAAGAAATATAGAGACAGGACAGCACAAACTTAAGTATGGCTCTTTTCCTGTATCTCACAAATAGCTAAATACAACTAGGTGAATAATAGAAGTAACAATAGATAGTAACAGATACCATAATTAAGAGATCTTCAGTTAAATTTGTGTATGCAAATATTATTTCTTACATTGATGCATATAAAATTTTGGTTGTTAAAAAAAAGTGACTGCGGATGTGAATGTTAGACTGTGACATCTCATATACTGACATGGATGTTTTCAGTATATTTTTTATTGATTATAATTGATAAAGAATTACCCATTCATTAGAAAACATTAGTAATTTCCAAATTCTCCTTGTATTCCTTTTCTTATTTGCTGTAGCAGTCTGTTCATCTGTTGCACTGGAGGCCATTGTCTTCCACATCTGCCATATTCATGTATGCCATCTGAGCAATTTCACTATCCTATATTCTTTCTATATAGCCAAACTGCCTTACATTGTTGCACTTAATCCCCTCAGCCACCATTATTTGACATTTTAAATTTGTAATGCACACTTACATAACTGGAGTTTAGTGCAATTAAAGTTATAATGGCTAACATTAATGCTGAAGTGGTCAGATATAGAAGGCTTGAAATAGGAGACATAATGAACTGCAGAAATCAAGGAGGCCACAAAGGAGAACATGTGAGAAAGTGTTTAAAAAAATGTGCTGTCAAATTGAGGTTTTGAAATTAGAAAATAGAAAAAGTGAAAAGAGAGTAGATTAAGAGTTTGGTAGGGAGCTGAGTGAAAAATCCAATGAGAAGATTTTTTTAAAGAAGTTAGAATGAAGGGAAGAGGAGAGGAGCATGTAAGTGTGACAATAAAGAGAGAGAGAGAGAGAGTAGAGTTTTTAAGTAGCAGAGGAGGGAAAAGATAAAAGATGTAGTTTAACGCGCTCTCTCTCTCTCTCTCTCTCTCTCTCTCTCTCTCTCTCTCTCTCTCTCTCTCTCTCTCTCTCTCTCTCTCTCTCTCTCTCTCTAAGTCAGGACTGCATCTTCTGCTAACAGCATTGTATTCAGCAACTATTTACCACCATTTACATGAATTTCTATTCCACTACCACTATATATACATATACATAAGCACATTCTTGCTTACTCTATAATTCCAAATATATTCACTTCAGATAATGGGTAAAGATATTCAAAGAGATAATTCTAAGATATGATAATTTTGTTTTAAGGTAAGAAATTACACTTTCAGAGCATGAATGTGTTATTCACTATGTAACTTTCATTAGCAGTCATTTGTTTACTATGGTGCAATGTATGTAGTTAAGTAATTTCTGCAAATTAGTGTTATGCAGACCTTCATTATGAGGGTCAACTTTACCACTTTTATTGGCTGCATTTATAGCTCAGTAACAGAAATTCTCAGCCTGTAGGCTATCTAGATATCTCTTCTTTGTATTTAAAACTGATGTCTCATTCAGTAATTGATTTTAGCATTTGTATCTCTTTGTAGGTGATCCTGGCATTGTTCGAGCAGAGGGACCTCTCCAGGAGGTGCTGAGAGGGGTTGGTGAGGGCATTGTGAAGGGATACTGTTCAGACTGCCAGCTGGCATCACCTCCCTTGGCCCATCACTGCCGCCTCTGTGTTGCATGCCACCATCAGACTGACCACCACTGCTTATTCCTCAACACCTGCATTGCAGCCAACAATCACTGGTACTTTGTGGTGTTCATCATGACAAATATCTTCCTTATGACTGGGTTCCTGAGTGGTGCATACAGAGCCCAAGTGATGCAAGGAGTACAAGGGGACTGGGTTGATCAGTTCACAGCACACATTGTGTACTTGCTGAATGAGGATATATGGACTGCCCTCATGGTAATATGCAATGGAGCTTCTCTAATATGGGCATTTTACCTCCTAAAGTGAGTATATCTACATGTATTTTGATGTTCCTCCTCTTTCAGATGTAGTGGCTGTTTCTTTAATTTTGCTTTTTCATTGAGTGACAAATAAAATTGTCAGGATCATTAATCAGGATAGAACAAGAAATGTGTTCAAACTTGAAAAATTTAGATTAAAAAAGAAATAGGAAGGAACTGGTTCTCAGACAGAGTGAATGGAATGTACTCAGTAATGAAGTTGTTAGTATTGAGTAATTAGGGACCTTTGAAAAATCAGATTTATGGATGCGGATGATAGATGGAAATTGGTAGGTATGTTTTGTATAGGGACTGCGACATGTAGGCCTGGTGGCTTCTTGCAGCTTCCCTTACTTTCTTATGGTCTTATGTTGTCAACCTGCTTTATGCCAGTAACTGTTCTCTTTAAGATAGTTCAACAAATGGGAAGTTGATTAGCAGAATTCAGAACTATGAGCATTATGTGAATTGCATTGACTTGGCCTTGTAAAAATTGCATTTTGAATATTTTGAAAGAAGAATTTTTTTCTAGTTTGTAGGCCAAGTGTGTCAGTGAAGGAAACAAGATCAGAGAAAGCTGTAGGTTAAAAAGAATTTGCAGTAATCTCAAGAATAGCAGAAGTGCATAGTAAGATTACTGTGTGTTTCATGAACAGTTTGTAGATAGATGAATAGATATTATGATATGACATATTATTCATTACATTTATTTTTAGAAAAAGCTAAAAGGAAAAATGGCCATCAAAATTGGTAGAGTAGATAAAAAAGAAAAAATAGAGAGGATGCAGGAGTGATTTGTGATGAGCTCTATGGTTTTAGAAGCAAGAACAGATACCTAAGCTAGTTATGGATAAACCTTCTTTTAGTGAATGGGTGTCTCTCGAGTGTTTGGACGTAGAAAAAGTATAACCACATTGACACTCAGTTTTGCTTTATCAGAAAATTCTCACAACTCAGGTTATATATAGCTCATACAAAGTAGGTTGTATAAGCTCTGTATAACTTGTGTTGTGAGAGTTTGTTGATCGAGCAGAACTTTTGAGTGGTAATGTGGTTTAGGCATAGAGAATGGTCAGAGTTTGTTGGAGAGGATGACTGATGTGAAGCATGTAAGAAGGGAAGGTCATGAATAGAATGTGTAGACATTTTGAAGTGTGTGTTGAAGCATTTTTTTTTGTGATGTTGCTAGACTTCTCAGGATCAGTTCAGATTGATCAAGAGGTTTTTGCAAGATTGTCTAACTAGCATGTGGAGTTACAGGCAATATTTTGTGTGTAGAAGACACAAATCAGCTATGTGCATCTAGTGTGAAGGATGTCAGAGTGCATAGGGAAGGAAAATAGTCAGCTAGTTTCAATCTACAAAGAGACAAGAATTAATTAGGTTATGAGAGAATGCATGCATAAAGTGTGGCTTGAAAAATGTACTACAAGGGTACCATAAGGGTAGTGATATTATAATAAATAATTATATTTTTCAGTGGCCAGTTTCAAGTGGTGGGCTCTCAGCAAACAACACTGTGCCGTCTTAAACTAGGCAATCCTGTCAGCAAACCAACCTTAGGCGAGAAGGTGAAGAACTTTTGGACCTTTCTGCTTAGGGGCAGAGTCCCCCTTAGCAGTCAGGCTCACTACTTTAATACAGTGTAGTAATATTCATCACACTTCATGGGAGATGGAGTTGACATGTTTGTTTCTTATGAGAAGAGACACTCTTAGTATTAGAAATATTAGTTTTAATTTCAAATATTACTGTGACAGTGCATTTATCATATTTTTGTACATTAAGAACTTTTAACATTGTGTTATTTAGATTTCTCACAGTTTCTGTTATATCTCTAAATTAATGTGGATCCATTATGATTACAGATCTATTGGTCTGTATTTTATGCAGATAGAGGTAAAAACTGATCACACCAGTTCTTAACATAAAATGAAGTGCATGAGTTATATTACAGGTTGCAAGAATGCATTGTTTCATAGAAAAGTGTGTACATTACATTTAAGTGTGTCAATAAACACCCAGCAAAAGAAGTTACATTTTCTCAATCCACAGCAGATAGTAATTACATCATTGATGTTCAGAATCCTTGTCTCTGAATGTGAAACAGTATTTAATAATACATACATCATTATGTATTGGTTAGTCATGAGCCCAGTGCACTAACCACAATACCATAGGCTATACATTAAACAACATGGTTCAACAAGTAGTTTAATATAAACTTTTGAAACAATGTAAGTAAGAAATTTTTAAATAAGAAAAATACATAAGAGATTTTAAACAATATAGCTAGCTCATACACTTATAATGAAACTCAGTCATGTAAATGCTAACTTCTACCATCATAGCACCAACACAACACCATTTTAACTGGAAACTCAAAATTTACAACAGTACTATCTTATTCCTGAGATGTGATGGAAAGGAATTCAGGTCACTCATTACTAAATTCTTCATAACATCTAACAAATCTTTGCAAAACTATGATATAAACATTTTGTAGTTGATACCTATGCTTTTATAAAACTCTCAAAATATTTGTAAAAAAAAAAAAAATGAAATATAAAAACAAAAACAAAAATAATTTTGTATGGGTTTGTAGTCCAAGACACTTCATGCACACCAAGGAAGCACCACCTTCCTCATACCATAACCATGAACTGCCACTCACTAAAACTGTAAAGCTCAGCTTTTATAGCCATGTTCAAACATAGGGAAATGTTATATTTACTAGTTATTAATACAATGTTAAACTATACAAAATATTCACCAATGTTGCACTTGAATTTGTCAATTATCATTCAAAATTTACTTACAAAATTCTCCAGTAAAAACCATGGCTATTCATTCCCTTAGGGGAATCCTTTGTAACTGGTGTCATATATTTTATCATTGGACTTCCAGCTGGGGGGGGTCCAATACTTATGGCAGAAAAAAGCATGGTCCTCTTGAGAGTGAACCATTTTACCCAAAAGTATCAGCCCCTGCCATGATGTCACCGCATCTCTCAGCTTCATGCCACTGACTTATAGCCTCCCTTCAGCGTGCCTTGGTGTGTATTAGAGAGCAGTGACCTGCAGCAACTTTTCTGCATCCTGGTGTATTATTTTAAAATAATGTCTTGTGATAATTCCTTGTTTGCTAATATGGCTAAAACAAGAGTATTCATCTGAAACTTAAATTAGTTCATGAGCCTCAAGGAAGTAGATCATTCAGTTAGAGAAATAACTGAACAGTTGGCAGCATCCAGGACAAGTCAAGCTTTGGTTACAGCAGTTCAAGGAGGAAGGGAATTGTGATATGCCTCAAGTCCCTGGAAGACAAATAAGAGGGCTGTTACAGTCTTAAAGCATGCAGTAGAGTCTGATATCAAGACCACTGCATGCTTTAAGACAGTAACAGCTCTCTGGGGTGCCCAGTCTGTTTTTTTTTTTAGGTTGAGGCACATCACAATTCCCTCCCTCCCTGAACTGCCGTAACCAACACTCGACTTGTCCTGGATGCTGCCAACTGTTCAGTTATTTCTCTAACTGAATGATCTGCTTCCTTGAAGCCTATGATCTCAATAGTCTCGGATGAATACTCTTTTGTTTTAGTCATAGTAGCAAAAAGAATGAGTTATCACAAGATGTTATTGCACAATAATACATCAGGATGTGGAAAAGTTGCTGCAGGTCACTGCTCACCAAGGAATGCTGAGGGAAGGCTTAAGAGTCAGTGGCACAAAGCTGAGGGATGCAGTGACATCATGGAAGGGGCTGATACTTTTGGCTAAAATGGTTCACTCTCATGAGGACCAATGCTTTTTTTACCATAAGTATTGGACCCCCCCAAAGCCTGATCCCCAATACTTATGACTAGTACTGAGTGTGTGTGTGTGTGTGTGTGTGTGTGTGTTTATAAGAGAGAGAGAGAGAGAGAGAGAGAGAGAGAGAGAGAGAGAGAGAGAGAGAGAGAGAGAGAGAGAGAGGCCCCAAGAACCAGAGTGACATAAGAGCTGAAATTTGAAAGCAGACAAAAACAGTCAAAATTTTACGAGTTTCAAAATGCAATATCTTTTCAGTGGATTTAGAAAGTAATGATTGGTATCAAAATATTCAGTAATTTATGATGTGCTTTACAACTATTCAGTTGGATTACATTGTGAAGTTACAATTAAATTACATTATTAAAAATAAATAGGTGACTTTTTTTCTTTGATACAATTTTGTTATGGATATCACACAGCTACATTAAAATTTTACCTAGCGCCCACACATTGTATAATTCCTATACTCTATCAAGTTGCTTTATTTTCTATGTACTAATAGGGGAATCACAACCATTAAAAGTCTTCTTTTTAGTGAACTTATCAATTTTATGAAAATGAAAACATAAGCAGCATACAAGTACTTCCTAAGATGAACACAAATGAAGAGAATGATACAAGCTTAAAAAATTAAACTGGAAGAAGTAAAACAAAAGAACTAATAAACATTATGACAATATACCCGCTATAAAGGATAATAGAATATAAAGAAATAAAATCATCTGATGTTTCCAAAGCTCACAAAGGCTTCCCTCATGCTTCTTCGTCTTTTAGAAATATCTTTCTTCCATTTCTCTTCCTCTGGAGGGTCCTGGCTCCTCAGGGTGTGTGCTGTTGTCCGCCATAATAATAAAAGGCTTACATGTTGAATAAAAGCAAAATTAGAACAGCACCCTGTCATTTAAGGGTACCAAGTAGGCTAAAGGGAGGGAGAGAGTGAAATGTGTGGGTGTGGTGGTCGCAGCATGAGCCCTCATTGACTGGCTCTTTTTCATGCTGCTGTGGCAAGAGAATTGCTTCTCTCTGGCCCCAGCAGCTGATACCTATCACTCAAGCACGATGAGAAGGTTCCATGGATAACTTCACTTGGATGGATTTTTGACACTATTGCAGGGTCCATTCTGACATCCATGCTCTCTCCCATAACGGTAGGAAGGTTGGGAAAGACAATGCAATAAAAATTATTTTGGTCACGAGTTTACTTACGTCATTCTGACTATGGGTGCCTCATTTTATATATATATATATATATATATATATATATATATATATATATATATATATATATATATATATATATATATATATATATATATATATATATATATATATATATTTTTTTTTTTTTTTTTTTTTTTTTTTTTTATTATGTAGGAAGGACACTGGCCAAGGGCAGCAAAAATCTAATAAAAAAAAAAAATGGCCACTAAAATGCCAGTCCCATAAAAGGGTCAAAGCAGTGGTCAAAAATTGGTGGATAAGTGTCTTGAAACCTCCTCCTTGAAGGAATTCCAGTCATAGGAAGGTGGAAATACAGAAGCAGGCAGGGAGTTCCAGAGTTTACCAGAGAAAGGGATGAATGACTGAGAATACTGGTTAACTCTTGCATTGGAGAGGTGGACAGAATAGGGATCAGAGAAAGAAGTAAGTTTTGTGCAGCGAGGCCGCGGAAGGAGGGGAGGCATGCAGTTAGCAAGATCAGAAGAGCAGTTAGCATGAAAATAGCGGTAGAAGACAGCTAGATATGCAACATTGCGGCTGTGAGAGAGAGGCTGAAGACGGTCAGTTAGAGGAGAGGAGTTGATGAGATGAAAAGCTTTTGATTCCACCCTGTCTAGAAGAGCAGTATGATTGGAACCCCCCCAGACATGTGAAGCATACTCCATACATGGACGGATAAGGCCCTTGTACAGAGTTAGCAGCTGGGGGGGTGAGAAAAACTGGCGGAGACGTCTCAGAACGCCTAACTTCATAGAAGCTGTTTTAGCTAGAGATAAGATGTGAAGTTTCCAGTTCAGATTATAAGTAAAGGATAGACCGAGGATGTTCAGTGTAGAAGAGGGGGACAGTTGAGTGTCATTGAAGAAGAGGGGATAGTTGTCTGGAAGGTTGTGTCGAGTTGATAGATGGAGGAATTGAGTTTTTGAGGCATTGAACAATACCAAGTTTGCTCTGCCCCAATCAGAAATTTTAGAAAGATCAGAAGTCAGGCATTCTGTGGCTTCACTGCGTGATATGTTTACCTCCTGAAGGGTTGGACATCTATGAAAAGACGTGGAAAAGTGCAGGGTGGTATCATCAGCGTAGGAGTGGATAGGACAAGAAGTTTGGTTTAGAAGATCATTAATGAATAATAAGAAGAGAGTGGGTGACAGGACAGAACCCTGAGGAACATCACTACTAATAGATTTAGGAGAAGTACAGTGACCGTCTACCACAACAGCAATAGAACAGTCAGAAAGGAAACTTGATTATATATATATATATATATATATATATATATATATATATATATATATATATATATATATATATATATATATATATATATATATATATTCAGTGTATCTCATGAATTAAAGCAAGTACTTGAAGAGGTAAAAGAATAGGTTATTCTGAGTACAAAAAAGAAATAAGATAAATAAAAATTTCTACATATATGCTTCTTTTGACCTACTTTTGGAATTATGCAAATCTTTAGAATTATATAATATAGCCACTACCTTTGAACCTTAGTGAGAGTAAGGCAGTGTGAAGGAGGCAAAGTTTGGTGGAAGAACAGGTTATTCTAAGTAGATCTTCAACAAATAGATGCTTATTTCATTCTACTTTCAAAAGGGAGTGGCTTCTGGGTCTTCATGTAATTTTGAAAATCCATCCAAACCCTCTTTTCTAACCTGTCCTTAACCTCCTTCCCTTCCTTGTTCTTCCAGGATACAGGAGCAATAGCCAGTTTCAAAAATCTTTTTCATAGCTTAAGGTAAAATAAGAGCCATGGCCACACTGCGAGCAAGAGACAAGTGACCAAGACAGTTTGAGAGGCCACATTGGGAGACACTGAAGGCAGGAGCTGCCATGGCAATGTTACCTAAGTCTCCACAAGAAAAAACTCTTTTTGCAGTACACCTCCTGGCTAAAGATGTTGCTGTCATCTCTGATCACTGCCAGTACACCCACCTTCAAGGACTGTAATGTCAAAAAGATTCTTGCCCCTACTAATGCTTGCTCTCAGTGGTGCCACAGCCTATGTGTACAGATGATTTCCTGGTCAAAATAACCAATCTTTCCAAATAACTCATGGAATGTAACGTAATGTAATGTAATGTAATGAGTGTGTGTGTGTGTACAGTCAATCCTTACCACAAATTGTGCAAGATTAATTTAGTGCTTGGCAAAGTTTTCATTTAAAAGACTGTCCCTGAGGCTGTTCATCTTATTTTCTTTAGCCCTTAGCAGGAATGACAGCCTAGAATACAGGCAAATTATGCTGAGAGAGGGAGAGAGAGAAAATTAAGTAAGACATGTTGGTATTGTAATATCATTATTATATGATACTCATATAATGTGCACCTATATTCTGTTCCTTTCCTTCATAGTCTTATGTGGGAGTTATTAAGCTTTGACCTTTTACACACCACATCCTCTTGTTAAAGGAAACAGTCCTTGCTTACTTATTACAGAAAACCTTAGCAATCTGACCACGGTGATAATCTCAATCTGTTAAGTGACTAGCAAGGACACTACCACTGAGCTACCAAATAATGTGTGTGTGTGTGTGTGTGTGTGTGTGTGTGTGTGTGTGTGTGTGTGTGTGTGTGTGTGTGTGTGTGTGTGTGTGTGTGTGTGTGCACAATATATCAAAGTGATTTTTGTCCTTAAAGTTAATTTATATATTTGTTAAAATGTAGAGATGATAATCTGACCTCAAAAACTTTTAACTCCAAACATCTGATGAATAACGTTTCTGGTTAATCATCTTTCTCACGTACTGCTCTGCTTCCTCCTGAGTCATCCCGCCCTCAGTCTGGCAAATCTTGATGATGAGTGCATGAACATCTCTGGCCATGCACTTTGCATCTCTGTAATGTGAAACACTCATTACAGAGCTACAACCCAGAAAAGAAAATTCATAAGCATTTCTTTACAGTAATCTTTGTGTTAGAAAAGGAGCAGTAGTAATAATAATAATAATAATAATAATAATTCTCTCTCTCTCTCTCTCTCTCTCTCTCTCTCTCTCTCTCTCTCTCTCTCTCTCTCTCTCTCTCTCTCTCTATATATATATATATAATCATTGTTGCCAATCATTTCATGTAATGAAGTATGCATCATCTATCAACACATCCAATTACCAAGACATCCAGTTCTGGGATTGCTTGTACTTCATTATATTTTTTTTATTTTGGTTTCTCTTACACCACCAGGGAGAGAGAGAGAGAGAGAGAGATACTAGGTATGCAGAAATACAAGCTCATTTTAAAAAGTAAAACACATGAAACTTCACATACTTCAGTAATTGAAAATGATCCTCTCTGGAAACATAGTACAGGGAAGTCTAGTTTATCAGTATATGATAAACCAATCATTTGATGTAAATAAATTAAGAACTGTTTTCAACATGAAATCTTAAAAATCTCTAAAATCCATCAGTTCTGAAGCTGACCTCTTATTGAGATAACTTGGGTAATCTTTTTATAATGCTGAATACATTATGGTCACTGAAGACATGTTATACAGTCTATGCAAATCCTGTGAAAGTAAGTCATTGGTACCGTTGCCCACCTGCCATCCTTTTGTAAACAAAGACTGTAATACATGATGGCATTCGTCCTGTTGCATTGCTCTGCCCTGTTAATCCCGAGGACTGAACTGGGTTAATGATTGTAAACTGCTGCAATACGAGATGCGAGTTGCTATGGCAAGCTATTGGTCTCTAGAGAGCAGTGATGGTAATGGGCTGGTGGAAACATGGTGCAATGATTCATAAGCACTGAAATGAGTTTGTGGCCAATGGAAGATAACCAACCATGTATTAATCCCCTCTCCACACTTCACTAGCAACTTTTTCAGTCAGCCTCTAGGTTACATCTTAGGCCCCCTTCACACAGCACCACCATTGGCCACCACTGGTTACCCCAGTGTGAAAATGTTAGGCACACGCGCGTGTGCACACACACACACACACACACTTGAAGGAATATGAGATTGAAAGTGATAGCACATCCTCCTTTATTTTTCTTTTGTATGGTTTCTATTTTGCTATACTGTTTTTTTGGTGTTCATCACGTAGTTGTCTTAGAAGCTACCAGAGGAACACTGAAAAACAGCACAGCAAATAGAAACCATGCAAAAGAAAATAAATAAAGGAGTGTGCTATCACTTTCAGCCTTGTAGGCCTTCAAGAAAACATTCTACCTGGCTACACAATAATATATATATATATATATATATATATATATATATATATATATATATATATATATATATATATATATATATATATATAGAAGAAAACATTCTACCTGGCTACACAATATTATATATATATATATATATATATATATATATATATATATATATATATATATATATATATATATATATATATATATATATATATATATTATTGTGTAGCCAGGTAGAATGTTTTCTTGAAGGCCTACAAGGCTGAAAGTGATAGCACACTCCTTTATTTATTTTCTTTTGTATGGTTTCTATTTGCTGTGCTGTTTTTCAGTGTTCCTCTGGTAGCTTCTAAGACAACTACCTGATGAACACCAAAAAAACAGTATAGCAAAATAGAAACCATACAAAAGAAAAATAAAGGAGGATGTGCTATCACTTTCAATCTCATATTCCTTCAAGAAAAGTGTGTGTGTGTGTGTGTGTGTGTGTGTGTGTGTGTGTGTGTGTGTGTGTGTGTGTGTGTGTGTGTGTGTGTGTGTGTGTGTGTGTGTGTGTGTGTGTGTGTGTGTGTGTGTTCAGTTTGTAATTTAGCTTGAGAGAGAAAAAAAATGATAATGTCACAGAACTGAACCCCTTAAATCATCACTGATAACATGTTCTGTCATTTGAGAATTCATTATATGACTATGCTAAATATAAGCAAACTGCTCATACCTTTAAGAATTACCTGCATTAGCCATGAGACCATTATTAAATACTGTTAATGTCAATTTAATACTCACCCACACACATACAAATGACCATTTTCTTTGCCAATGATTTCCCAAACTTCTTTCTTGTTTCCCTCTAGAAGGTGCGTCACATAAACTTTTTCTGGCTGGTCCCGACTGAAGGCTACATACAGCTAGAAGGTAAGAAGTGCAATATTCACAATTACTGCACATCTCATGGGAAGAAATTTGTAACCATTTCTATCATCCAGATACTCAACACTTTAATTTCTTCATTGATATGCTGACATTATACTGGATCATAAAAAAAACATACTTTTACTTCTTGTGGTGATGATCTTATAGTGACTTATGCTAGAAAACTCTTAACCACTTCCACTGATCTCCATAAACTTTTGTAGTCTCTTGTTTTCTCAACACTCCTTTCATGAAGATGAAGAACAACCATGGGACAGCACATCCTTGTCTATGACTAACCTTTGTATGGAAGTACTTCCCTTCTCCCTCAATATATGTACATTTATTCTGGTGCCAAATCTTGCATAAAATCATGAGATTACTCTATTTTGCAGGTGATTATGACAAACTGTGTAATATTTAACTTGGGTCTGAGATTACGTTGATTGCTCTTACCTTTAAAAGACCCGAGTCTCTATAGGCAGTGAGCTCTTCTTCATACAGGTAGTCATTGGCCTTGTTCCGGCACCCAAAGTAAAGTACAGTTTTCCCCACTGGCTTTCCTATAAAGTTCAAATAAAAATTTGATTAAAATATTATATACAATATTATACACCTAGTGACTTGAGCAACCTCTCCAGTGATCAACCACACACCTCAGTGTTATATATAGATAATATGCAATCTCTTATATGTATAACTTAATCATGTACAGTAGTGTGAGCAAACAGCCTAGGAAGGACTTAAAGATTTATTGCTGTTAGTCAATCTTTACAACAGCAATCAGCTTGAGCTACCTGGATTTTAGAGAGACCACTAACAGTTCCAGTCAGTCTTCTGAACAATGCTGATTTATTATTTGTTAGAGATAAAATGCCATAGACTTATGAGATGAGAGGAGGGAGATCATCATAAAAATAATGATCATTACCAGCACCTACAAGTTTAATGTAGGTCACTTCCCCCAGGTTTCTCCATTCAACTCAATTGGAAACTCCAGTACGTTTATCATTTCTCTATCTAATCTGCCCTACCTTCTTCTACCATGACATTATCTATCTAGACAATTTGCTCGACAAATACAAATTCACAGTCTCAAGGATCTGTGAATAAGCTAACCTTCTTCTTTTTGGAGGTTTCTCTCCTGGATGAAGCCTCGGAAAGGAGCAATGCCAGTGCCCGGCCCAATCATCAGTATTGGAGTCTGTGGTTTACTTGGTAATCTGTTGTGAAGATCATGACGTAAATATCATAGAGATGGCAGCATGATTCCCATCAGTATAAGCCAAAATCACATTTATCAACTCATCCTAAGGATGAGGATCAGTGTACTCAGCTCACACCCAAGTGATCCCAGATTCAATCCTGAGCTAAACAGAAACAAATTAGGTTAGTCTTCCTTCATGCTGCAGCTCATGTTTATCCCTCAGGATGTGACAGACAACTTACTATTCTCTTGGGGCAAGCACACACACATTCACAAAATTAATTGACTCGTTGATTTAACATAGTTCAAAATATTCAACTTAAGTTCATGTTTAACTTCCATTTCAAATGTGTTGCTAAAGTCAAGTCTACCACAAATCTGGATACATCATTACACTGGAGCATCACACTCACTGATTATATCGAATCACCATCCACTGAATTTTCTTTCAGACCATATCTTTTGAAAAATGTTCCTGTTTTGCTTTAATCAGTGCATATGGTGGAAAAAGACCCAGTTACACTAGATATTCATCATTATTTATTGTCTATATGGTACATAAAAGTTGTTTTATACACCATTCATACTGTTTATATGCAATATATTTAAGTATTTCATCAACCGCAATTAAAATGTAATTCACCAATTTTTCCAAATTATTCAAAATAAATTCCAGTTTAATTCATAAATTACCTTGTACTTACTCTGCACCCACAGTTGAAGCTTATTAGACAAATATTAATGCTACATACCTGAACTGTGACTTCCTAACAAATATGGGCATATGGAGCTTGGTGTCATTGTCAGGTCTCTGATTCTGCATGTATGTGGTGCAGACACCTTTGTTGATTCGTCCTGTTGGAGTCTCGTACTTGAGCACATTGGCTGTTATGTGGACCGTGTTAGGATACAACTGAAAGTACAGTAAAAAAAGTAAAGTCACTGCTGCAACATAAATTTACATGGTTAGCAATTCTAAAACTCAATACAGTAAAATCCCTCTTATCCGGCATCAACGGGATCACCGACATGCCGGATACCAGAAGTTGCCGGATACTTGAATAGAAGTGAAATTATGTCCACAATCACCACCCTACACTCACGCATCTTACCATAACAAAGATCAGCTGATCTGATCAGCTGCTTAAGTGTAAGCACAACACGCTTCCTCTTTTCTACAACTTTAGGCATGATGAAGGCGTCAGGAGATAAACAGTGCACACGCGGGACTAAATCACTGAGTAAACACAGTGCAGTGGACTGCGGGTGGCGCAAAGCAGTGCGCTCTGGTGGCGAGGGGACAAAGTATGCCTCGCGCAGGAATTTTAATCGATTTTATGAGTACACATTGATTTTTTATTGATTTTAAGGCTCGGGGAAAAATGTGCCGGATACTTGAAGCTGCCGGATACTCAAATGCCGGATGAGAGGGATTTTACTGTAATCATCTAGGGAAGTTGACAAACCAAATGTCCACATGACAAAAAACTCCACTGGGCTTGAGATGCAAGTACCTACACATGCATACTTATACCCTTGGTCCACCTCTTACTACATTTGATATCTGCCCTTTTTCCACACTAAAGAGATCTCTCATTTATACTACACATTTCATTTGTAAATATTTAGTTAAGCATACTTTCATCAATTCCTTGAATCATCATTATTCTAAAAGACTCCATACATGCTTACATATGTCTGCCTTACTTTCCTAAAAGTGACTCACTGACTAAAGTCTCCACCAACCTCTCTGCACAGAATCTTTTTGCTCAGTCACTCTTCATCTTAGCCTTGTGCACAGATAGATAAATGATAGTGTTGAATCAAGGAAAATATATAATGCAAGTTTTCTAAAACAAACATGATTATAATTAACAGCTTTTTATTATTATCATTATTATTATTATTATTATTATTATTATTATTATTATTATTATTATTATTATGATTATTATTATTATAAGTAGGAATACCAAGAGTTTATATTCAGTTGATTTTTAAAAGAAAATGGATTGTTTTATGAGACAGTACTTGGCTGCTAGACTGGAACTTCACACAGCTGCTATTCTGTGGTCATGTGTTCAAACCCTGCTCAAGCTAGTCTTTCCACTATTGTCAGACATCACTGTCCCTATGAGCAAGGGATTGGGGGGAGTTAAACCAGCCAACAGGTCTTCCTGCAGATACAATCTGAACCTAGACGGACTCAAGAGTCGTGTGGGTGAAGGGGTCCCTTGACCACCCATTATGCTGTCACTTAATGGCAACATTGAATCTTTCAGCTAAATACAGCGGTCACCAAACTACAGCTGTTGTACATGATATTGAGTCACATGGCATACAGGATACCATACAGTAGAACCTCAGTTCATGAGCACCCCTAGGTAAGCACATACCAGTACAATTCAAATTAAAATATTCTAGAATATCAAAGAAAAATAAACTTGTCATGCAATAAAGAGGTATGGCATACATATTTAACAGTGTTGCTACAAGAATGTCATCACTTACATTAATTTTCAATGTTGTTTTAATCTAAAGTAAAATAAATAACCTAACAATTATGGTTAGAATTTGTCAGTCTCAGATAAATACACACCAGGTATGATGTAACGATCTTTTCTATAACGTTGCCTTCTTTGATAACTTTTTTTTTCTTCTTTTCTTCCCATACAGCTCACCCATGGCTAATGTGGAATACCTTTTTTTTTTTTTTCAGAGCTTCCATTCTGGTTTACAAGTATTGAACAGAATGGTTATGTGGCCTGCACTCATCATTCATTCAGTTTGCTGGCCCACTGTGAAAAAAGTTTGGTGACCCCCTGCATAAGTTGAACGTGAATGTAAACATCTATTTACTGCCTCTACCAACTAGCATAACTTTGAATTCTTTCATCAAATTAATTTTGGTTAATGATTGCCTCATCACCTAACTGTGAATTGTTTGAAAACAAATATAAGAGATCTGGTGTATGTGCTCCCTTCAAAATTTACTCAAGTGCACATCATCCTGTTTCCAACAAGAGACCTCACCAGAAAGCTATACACTCTTTACCTTGCTTGATGAAGAGATGGAGTAATATCTTGCTTGAAGCCTTGGCAGAAGTTCACACAGATAGTCAAGAGGAGGTTTACATGAAGGAAGGTCCTCCAAAATGTGCACAATGTTTCGGACATCTTGGACAACCCAGCGCTGGTACTCGGCTTTCCCGGCCTCACTTGTGCCACTCATCAGTAACAGTTTCTCTTTTTCCTGTCCAGAAAAGAGGTAATATTTTGTATGAATTTACATCAAAGAAATAATAAAAGTGAACTTTTAATACAAATGCATCAATTAAACAAGCCCAAAACAAGTTTTCATACCTTGTTATCAGTAGCATACTCAGCAATTTCTTTGAGTACATGAGTTCTAGGCAAAGCTGTGATGTCCACATAATGAGAGAGAGCAACACGATAGGTGCAGGGACAAGGAAATGGGTGTTTCTTACTACTGTCTTCATCCACATTGGTGAGTGTTATCACCTTCTCAGGATCCTCACCAACCAATGCAATGAGATGGGATACCAAGGCTTGGTCATTGACTGGATAAACAGCCACATGATCACCAGCATCATACCTGAAACAATGAAGCATTGGACCTATCAGGTCTCCATTTCTATGTACCAGTAATCCAGTATATAATATATGTAATGCCATTCAGAAACAAAAAAAATTAAGATATATTACCAGTAAACCAGTATACAACATATGCAGTGCCATTCTGAAGCTCAATCTTTTAGAGTAAACCCTTGATAAACCAAACTAAATGGAGGGAGATGTTGACAGTTTATCCAAAAAATTTGGTTTATAAGATGGTCAGAATAGCACATTATAAACTAACAGAGGGTCAGTGATGCATTCAGTAACATGTATTTTTAAAGTGGGTAGCTTCTTTCCATGTGTTTTTTTTACAGTAGATCTTTAGTGGTACACTGCTTAATTAATGTACTGTAATATAAATAAGATAGATCACATAAAAGTATTTTTGATTATGTTGCATACACCAAACAAGGAAGGGATGCTGTGTTGCCATGCTGGGAAGTACTGCTATGAGGCAAAGGGGAAAGAAGCCAAGTGACACACATACCACCACACTACACCAAATAACCAGCCACACACTGAGCTGTGTTTGGTCAGCCCAACCCGGGCGTCCACCATTGGTCAGCTTACCCAAGGGTTACTCACAGCATCATTGGCATGTTTGGTTGGCTTTCAAACTTGTCTGATAAAACGTATTCGTGGTCGGTTTACCAAGGGAAGTTCAGGTGGCACACAGGAGTCAGTTTATCCAAGATTCAGTTTAAAGAGGTTCAGTTTATTGAGGGTTTACTGTATATATCTGGTCAAGTGAGGGATATTTTGTAAATCCCATCCCACAAGCAGAGAGAATTGAAGCCTGATTGGCTGTTATCTCTAAAAAGAGCTAGGCATGACCAGCACATTTCCTTAGATATCCTTACTGTCTGCATCTATTGTTGTCTTTGCATTTCCAAATACTTTTAATCTCCTTTACATCTTTCTCTTATGTAGCCCACCACTCTGTCCTTTTCTTCTTCTACTCACCATCTCCCTCATACTCATATACATATATTCTTGTATTTATCATGCAGTCTGTCATTCTTTTTTTGTAGCCAAACCACCAAATGATATTGAATTTGATGCCCTCCATCACTTTTCACTTCAATCACATACTAACAAGTTATACCCTTTTCTCAAATCACAGATACATCAGTTGTGTAAACTCATATCTAAAACAAACTCATCGCTCTGTAAACCAGTCATTCCTATCTATTCTTGAACCACTGTTCATGCCTCTGGGTTCAAATTATTTAGGAAGGCAAATGCACTGTTGAGCCTTACCGTATCCTTGAGCTTTCAATGTTCAACTCAATGTGGAGACAGTTGCGATTTCCACCTTTAAAGAGTTCTCGGTTGACACCTACTTCTGCCATGAATGGATTTTTTGCATCGAATGGTGGTCTTTGGTTTTCAACCTATGGTAAAAGTAAAATGCCTTTACACATCAGTCTCTTTAGCATTTTACAAGAAGCATCATCCTTTAAACATTATGGTCACAAAATATAGACATCAAGTGAGATATTCATTAGTGATTAAATAAACACAAGTATTTATTGATTTTAGGATAAGTAAGATATATAAAGAGATAAGGAAATTAACAAGATCATAGTTATAAACCAAAGTTAAGAAATGAATTGTCAGTATACACATATAGTAAATATTACAATGTGAAGGGCAGATAACTGAATATTAAAGCAACTGTGGAGATTTAAAGATAAATATCACTGGCACACTGCACATGGCCACACATCCTCCTTGATATTGCCTTGGTGTAGATTATCTTTGTGTTCTCAGTACAGTTGCTCTTACCTTGAACGAATTGAGACGAGCAATCTCTCCAGTGAAGAGACGTGCTGGATCATAGTCCTCAAGAACGGTCAGTCTGTACTGCCTCATGTTGATATCCTGTGCCTGACTATCAATGCCAAATACTTCACAAACCTAAAAGACAAAAAAAATGTAATGAAGCATGTGATGGAAAACAGTGTGCATTCCATCTATATATCTATTTATCTATCTATCTGTGATGTCTAGTTCCCCTTGAAAGAGCATCCCCCAAGGCTTCCATCTCTTCCTATCCATACACCCAATCTACTAAAAGCTCTTTTACATTTATACTCCTTTACCCTATTCTTCCATCTTCTCAGTGGCCTTCCTCTCCTATTAGCACCTTCAACTTCACTCATATACACTTCCTTTACAAACTCTTTACTCTTTATCCTTTCAATAAGACCATACCATCTCATTGTGTTACTTTCTATACATTCCACCACTCCATAATATACACCACTTGTACACACACTCATACCACTACTCTCACTCTCATTGCTCTCACTTACCTATCTTATCATTCCATACACACCTCTGATAACTCGATTCTACAGCTAACACTCTTGATTGTTCAGGTATTTAATCCATACATCAATGTTAGTTAGAGAATAATATACCCTTAAACTTCTCTTTGCACCCATAGACACACTTTTTCCTTTCATGACTTGCAAGTGATCATATGACCTACCTATCCTTTCACAACCCTCTCTCCTATCTCTTCATCCATGTCACCTGTTTTTCTTACACTGTTCCCAGATACACAACACACTCACTTCCTCCATTCTCTTGTATCTATCTATCTATCTATATTCTCAAAACTCCTCCAAAGCAATATCCACAGCAGAAATCTTAATTTATTCCTGTCCTTGTATTCTCACCTTGCATTCTCTAATCACTTCATTTCCATCTTTTCCTTTCTCTGTCCTTTTATGTCAATGGTGGCATCTGCCATATTTCGGTGTATTCCTTTGATCATCTCTCTGTCTTAGGTTACCCTCTCTCACTATCTGCAATTTACAGTAGCTCACACAGTAGCAGCTGCTAATCACTCCTTACTCTGTGCCAACAAAAGTTATGGGCTGCACTGTTAATGTATCTTCCCTTTCCAACTTTGTAGATATGCCACTGCAATCAAGTCAGGTACATAAGTAGACACAGCCGAGTCACAAACTCTGTGACCTGGTAATATTATTTCTATAACTCTACATTAAAATCTTGTCTCAGCTAACCTCCAGTAAGAGACATCTCTGGCTCATAATAAATTACTTCTTCAATGCACTATTTATGTGTTGGAAAAAAGCTATTTTATAAATCAAAATCAAGCAGTGCTAACTATTACTTTGCAGAAAGAATACAAAAATTACTTGTAAGCAATGAACAAAAATTATTCACATAATACCTTTGGCCACATGGCATCCTTCCACGTGATAAAGTCATCCTCCATGTTGGCATCATCATCGCCCATGCCCAACTCAAAGAGTCGCTTGGCTCCCAGCTCACCCAGCCGCTTATCAACATACTTCGCCATGGCATTGTAGTGCTCATATGTCTTGTTTCCCAGCCCAAACACCTGAAACATAATCGTTTAGTAGCACAGTCATTCACCTCCATTCCAACTTATAAACAAGGGAAAGAATACTCAATATATATATATATATATATATATATATATATATATATATATATATATATATATATATATATATATATATATATATATATATATATATATATATATACAGTAAAATCCCTCTTATCCGGCATCAACGGGACCGTCGACATGCCAAATACTTGAATAGAAGTGAAATTATGTCCACAATCACCACCCTACACTCGTGCATCGTACCATAACAAAGATCAGCTGATCTAATCAGCAGCTGATCTGATCAGCTGCTTAAGTGTAAGCACAACACGCTTCCTCTTTTCTACAACTTTAGGCATGATGAAGGCATCAGGCAATAAACAGTGCACATGCGGGACTGAGTCACTGAGTAATCACAGTGCACTGGGCCGCAGGTGGCGCGAAGCAGTGCGCTCTGGTGGTGAGGGGACAAAGTATGCCTCGCGCAGGAATTTTAATCGATTTTATGAGTACACATTGATTATTTATTGATTTTAAGGCTCGGGGAAAAATGTGCCGGATACTTGAAGCTGCCGGATACTCGAATGCCGGATGAGAGGGATTTTACTGTATATATATATATATATATATATATATATATATATATATATATATATATATATATATATATATATATATACAGACACACACACACATGCATGCACACACTACATGTTACTACCATGTAACCTATGATTATATTCATCATAAAGAGTCCTGAATAACAAATGCAAAAATAGGAAATAGACTTTAGTTTCTTGTAGAAATACTGACTGTGTACTGCATTCCATCGAGCTGCTCATCACCATTTTGCAAGAACTCATAAAATTCCTGAGCATTATCTGTGGGATCTCCTTCCCCATAAGTGGCCACACAAAATATGGCCAAGTGATTATCTATTTCTGTCAGCTGAGCCAGCTCATTCATGTCACATTCCTCTGGGTCTGCTACCATTCCCTGAAATATGATTGAAAAGAAAAAATAATGACAATGATTGATATTAGAATACGAGTATATGCCTCTCCACAAAATCTACAATATCCACAAAAAGCAGTGTGGCCATTAACCCATATGCCCATGGGGATGTCACTCATTGTACTTTGGCATCTTCACTAACCTTCATACCAAAACGAGTTGCTTCCTTAGCAAGCCTCCCTGCAAACTCTTCAGCTGTCCCTGTCTGTGATCCGTAGAACACTATAACATTCCTTCCTGATGATTTCATCTTCGATATGAAGCTGGAGTCACTGGCTCGAGGTGCCAACTGAGTAGGACTGAGGAGAGGAGAGACGACAAATTAGAGAACTGAGAGAGAGAGAGAGAGAGAGAGAGAGAGAGAGAGAGAGAGAGAGAGAGAGAGAGAGAGAGAGAGAGAGAGAGAGAGAGAGAGAGAGAGAGAGAGAGAGAGAGAGAGAGAGAGAGAGAGAGAGAGAGATTCAACCATTTCCTCATAGTGATTCTTACACTGACAAAAGCAATGCCCAACAAAAATTATATAATATTTGTCTAACTGAAGAAGTGCACTTTCAACAACCATCCAAGACCATACAGTAATTCCTCCAGTTTGATCACTAGGTTATTGTTACCAAAAATATCTCAGTAAACACAGACACCACATCCAAGTGTTTCATCCAAAACAAAAGAGAAAAAATATAATAAAATAAAAATAAATACTATAATGACAACTTTTTCCTTTTAAGTTTACCACCAAGTCTTGAAGAGCCTGCAGTAGGATGCCAAGGAGACCGACCTCCCGTGGTCTTGCATGAAGCACCAAATTCAGAACTAATTTTAGGTATGTGTGATACAGGGAACCAATAACTGGCCCCATTTTCTCCCCTGCTTGAGATGACATTTTTTCTACTGTGTAGTTTACAGTAACTAATGGATTTAACAAAGCCAACAATTTAAGATGCTGTAGACTGAAGTAGCAGCATGAGTACACATGAGTACAATGTTGAATGCCAGATATCTTTACAATGGTAATTTTTAAACTATGATGTCATTATGAAATATTAATTATGCTACAATAATTTTTGTTTGATAAATATCTATAACATTATACGTTTCTTTTTTTTATAATTGAATTATTAATTGAATTATCTGGAAATATGCACAAGATGAACTTACTTTTGATCCATTTCTTACATAAATAAAAAACCTAGTGTATACTTAAGCTGACCTGAGGAAAGTTCTACTCATTTAGCCAAAAAAAAAGCAACTATTATCCAACAGAGCTTGCCTTAACCTTTGGAAGGTTTATGGACCTGATGGGGTCCCTCCTGTTGTTCTCAAAAGCTGTGCCTCTGTGCTTGCACCTTGCCTAGTCAAACTCTTCCAACTCTGTCTATTAACATCTACCTTTCCTTCCTACAAGAAGTGTGCCTACATTCAGCCTGTTCCTAAAATGGGTGACTGCTCTAATCCCTCAAACTAGCATCCTATTGCTTTAATTTCCTCCCTCCCTAAAGTTTTTTAATCTATCAACACTTCACAACCTTATATCTAAACATCAGTATGGGTTTTGGCAAGGCTGCTCTATTGGTGATCTCGCATTCTTACCGAGTCTTGGTCATCCATTTTAAGGGATTTAGGTGAAACTTTTGCTGTTGCCTTAGACATATCAAAAGCTATTGATAGAGTTTGGCACAAAGCTTTGATTTCCAAACTACCCTCCTACAGTATCTATCCTTCTCTCTGTAACTTTATCTAAAGTTTCCTTTCTAATCGTTCTATTGCTACTATTATAGATGGTCACTGTTCTTAAAGTATTAACAGTGGTGTTCCTCAGGATTCTATCCTGTCATCCATCCTCTTCCTATTATTCATCAATGATCTTCTAAACCAAACTTCTTGCCCTATCCACTCCTATGCTGATGATACCACCCTGCACTTTTCCACATCCTTTCTTAGATGTCCAACCTTTCAGGAAGTAAACAGTTCACGCAGGGAACCCACAGAATGCCTGACCTCAGATCTCTCTAAAATTTCTGATTGGGGAAGAGCAAACTTAGGATTGTTCAATGTCTCAGAAACTCAATTCCTCCATCTATCAACTTGAAACAACCTTCCAAATAAGTATCCCCTCTTTTTCAATGACACTCAACTGTCCCCTTCCTCTACACTGAACATCCTCAGTCTGTACTTCACTTATAATCTAATTCTATCTAGAATGGTCACCCTTTTTAGAAACAGGCTGAATGAAGACAAAGTTCCAGCAAGAAGGAAAGGTAGATGTTGACATACAGAGATGAAAGAGTTTGACTAGGCAAAGTGCCAGCACAGAGGCACAGTTTTGGAGAACAATAGGAGGGACCCCATCAGGTCCATAAGCCTTCTGAGGATTAAGGCCAGCAAGGGTATGGAAAACATCATTGTGAAGTATTTTAATAGGTAGCATGAAGTAGTCAGAGGGTGGAGGAGAGGGAGCAACAAGCCCTGAATCGTCCAAGGTAGAGTTTTTAGCAAAGGTTTGAACGAAGAGTTCAGCTTTAGAGAAAGATGTGATAGCAGTGGTGCCATCTGGCTGAAATAAAGGAGGGAAAGAAGAAGCAAAATTATTGGAGATGTTTTTGGCTAGATATCAGAAGTCACGAGGGGAGTTAGATCTTGAAAGATTTTGACACTTTCTATTAATGAAGGAGTTTTTGGCTAGTTGGAGAACAGACTTGGCATAGTTCCGGCCAGAAATATAAAGCACATGAGATTCTGGTGATGGAAGCCTTAAGTACCTTTTGTGGGCCACCTCTATCATGTATAGCACAAGAACAAGCTGTGTTAAACCAAGGGTTGGAAGGTTTAAGTTGAAAAAAAGTGAGGAATGTATGCCTACATGCCAGACACTATCACCTCTGTTATGCGCTCGGCACACAAAGTGAAGAGACAAGGAAGCGGTAGTCATTCCAAGGAAAACCAACAAATACCTCCTCAAGTTCCCCCCAGCTAGCAGAGGCAAAATGCCAGAAGCACCTCCACTTAGGAGGATCCTGAGGAGGGATTGGAGCAATAGGACAAGATACAGATAAGAGATTGTGATTGGAGGAGCCTTACAGAGAAGGGAGGGTGACAACATAAGCAGAAGGATTAGAGGTTAGGAAAAGGTTAAGAATGTTGGGCGTATCTCCAAGACGGTCAGGAATACGAGTAGGGTGTTGCACCAATTGCTCTAGGTCGTGGAGGATAACAAAGTTGAAGGCTAGTTCACCAGGATGGTCAGTGAAGAAAGAGGAAAGTTAAGGCTGTGATGAACACTGAAATCTCCAAGAATGGAGATCTCCACAAATGGGATGAGAGAATGTGCTCCAATTTGGAAGTTAAGTGGTCAAAGAATTTCTTACAGTAAGAGGAGTTTGGTGAAATGTATACAGCACAGATAAATTTAGTTTCAGAGTGACTCTGTAGTTGTGGCCAGATGGTGGAAAACTATGAAGATTCAAGAGCGTGGGCACAAGAGCAGGTTGTCACTGCGCACATAAACGCAACATCCAGCCTTAGATTGAAAATGAGGATAGAGAAAGTAGAAGGGAACAGAAAAGGGATTACTGTCAGTTGCCTCAGACACCTGTGTTTCAGTAAGGAAAAGAGGAGGAGATTTCAAAGAGGAGAGGTGGTGTTCTACAGACTGAAAATTAGATCCAAGACCATGAATGATGCAGAAGTTAACGAAAAAAGTCGAGGGGGGTGTCAAGACACTTAGGGTCGATATCAGAAGAGCAGTCCAACCTGGGGACATTTGTGGTCCCCTCCTAGGGACTCCGAGGCTGGTGTAGGAGTCACCATGATAATTTTGAATTTTGAGTGAAGATTGTGTGTGTAATTAGGTGCTTGTAGTTTTGTGTGAAGGAAGAGAGTTGTCTTTAGAGGACAGGCTGTGACTGCCCCCTTGTGTTGTGAGGCACAAAGGGAAATGTTCAGTGAGGTCACAGCTGGGTTTAATGATAAGTTCACAGCACCCCCTGATCCAGTGCTTTAGACCTCACTGGGAGTAACCGTCATTTCGGCAGGTGCCTACTGCCTTCTCCGGGTGAGGAGGCAGTAGGCACTGTTTCTGGGAACAGTGCCTTTTTATTTAATTTTTTGTTGCCTTTGGCCAGTAGCCCTCTTACATAAAAATAAATAAATAAATAAATTGGAAGATGGGAATTTCTCATTTAATGATAAACTACAAGGAACCAACATCCTTACGATATTGTGAAACTTTTCAGGGCAGAATTGTCTTCTTTCTTGTTTGTATTTCTGATAAAGAAGTAGTAGATGGAAACAACCCCCAGCAAGGTTAGAAGAACCATGTCCATCATTCCCACTAAGGGTTCAGCAGCCACCTCCTCTGTAGACACGTCCATCATCTCAGGTGTTCCATCCATTCTGGGGAATTGATCCAGAATCAAGAAAGTAACATTACAATATAGATTTTGAATCACATACTCTTGGGAAATCAAATGCATGGAATTCTACATTTTCAGTTAAACAAGGAACACATATCTATATACCAAGCTGACATTCTTCATGCTTCATGAAATAACATAGCCAAAAAAACATACACACACATTCACATCTTTGTGACCAGCAGACAACCATAGGTGAATGACACACATAGCCATACCTCATATTTCAGCCAAAGAATGAAGAGAACCAATTTCTAGTAGCCAAAATGTGTCAGGGTCAGTTATGCAACATAACTTGGGTCTCTCCAACTCGGAGCCCAACAGTAAAAGATGGGAATTTCATCCACTGACCAGCAATCTGTGCACCAGTTGAATTGTTTTCATCACATTTCGTCAAGCGTTTGTGCTGTGCTTGCTGCTAACTAACCGCTAGTTTTTCAGTAGCCACACAACCATGTAATTCTTATTTTTGAAACTTTTAAGAATTGGTGACTAAGCTGCAGGAGAGTTGTAAGAGGAAAGGACTGAAAATTAATGCAGGAAAAATTGAAACCATAGTGATAGTGAAGAAAAAACAGTACATTAGAATGGAAACAAAGGTCAATGGAAGGATTATAAAGCAAGTTGAAAGTTTTAACTACCTCAGGAGCTTAGTCAGTAGAGGTGGTGGAAATGTGGGGGAAATAACAAGAAGAACTGGAATAGCAACGATAGCATTTGGAAATATGAGGAAGGTCCTGACAAATATTAGCTTGAATACGGGGACAAGAATGAGGTTGTAATGTTTTGCATGGTCAACATTAGTATATGGTTGTGAAACATGGATAGTGAAAGCAAGTGAAAATGAAAAACTTAGAAGCTGCAGAGATGTGATTCATAAGAAGAATGAGGAGGATCTCATGGACAGAAAAGTAACATATAAAGAAGTGTTGCAAGGTGCTAGGGTGGTCAGTTATTGAATCATCAGAAAATGACAATTGATGTTCTTGGGACACATAATGAGACAAAGAGGATTGGAAAGGGATTGTCTATTAGGAAAAGTGGCAGGAAGGCGAGCAAGAGGAGGATACAGTGTGTTGGAGATCATAAGGATGGCACATGAGAGAGAAAGGAAGAGGTCCATGATCACCAACATCACAAGACCAGCACCTCAGTAACAATAATGGTAATGGCTATTTTTCTATGTTTAAAATAAGAACTAATATTTTTCATCTCTGTATTTTCAGTCTTAGAATTGGAGCAGGATGTGGAATATTCAGTTTTTTTTTTTTTTATTGAATGTCCTTTTTTTATTGAATGTCCTAAGTGCTAAGGTACACAAGTTTCTCAAAAACTTCAAGGAATGAAGGTTAGAGAATATAAACTAGTTAACTTTTGTATTAAGATGCTGAGCAGAATAGGAGTGAGAGACAGTAAAAAGTCTTGTGCAGCAAAGTTGAAAGTAGCTCACCTGCTGTGGAATTTGCTGCAAGATGAAACTCCCTGCCAAACATTGAAGTTACCTTACTTACCATGATAGGAAGCATTCTGTATGTTTTCTACTAATCTATTATTTATATGTTTCTGATATCTCACTCTCTTAAGGAACATTCCCCTAAAGGGGTGGCCACAGCATGACAGCCTCCATCTCTCTCTCTATCCAATATTCCCTTCCAGCTTGCTCATTTACAATTGTCAAAATACCTATTAAGTCAACAGTATTTCTCCAGAATTATGACCACTGAACACTGGTGGACAAAACTGGGTTTTATTTATTTATTTTTTCAGTGTATATTAGCTAATCCTACTATTCAAGACATTTCTGTCAGAAATCATGAGTCTTCAAAATACCAGTTTTTCATAATAAAATGGCCATACAACAAGTGCTCAAGAGGCCAGTAGGGAAGGCATGTAATGCTCCATGCAAGGAAGCCCCATAACCCCACTCTAGCAGTGATGCATGCATTGCTCAATTGATAACATGCTGGACTTTTTGTTCAGGTGCCAGACTCAGTCCCTGACGCAGCACCTTTCTCCCGAAGTTCAGAATTATTTAGGCTTCCAAATCAACAGTATTTCAATGAGCTGAGTGTGTTCTGGTTGCACTTTGATCTGAGGCAATGCTGGTGATACAAGTGAGAAAACCTTGGTTCCATCAATACAGACATCTAATTATTGTATCATATGATTGAAAGTTAGATCAGGTTTAGACTGGGTTTGATCACCAAAAATCATTAATTTCAGCTTGTGATGGGTAAGTATAAAAATTATTAAAGATTTCTGACTGAAGTGATCATTAGAGTAATTGAAAACACATCAAAATATATTAGAAAAAATTATTTCATCTACCAATGTCACATGGGTGTAATTTTACCAAATCAATTAAGCAAACTAACCCAACAACTGGCCAACTACAGCAGCCTAGGTAGATCAAGTAAGGTAAACTAACCTGATAACTGGCCAGCTGCAACTATCTGGGTAATCCAACTATGGAAGGTTCTTATCAAATGACTGGCCTGCTACAGCTGCATAGATCAACTAAACAGGATAAACTAACTCAACAACTGACCAGCTACAGGTGCCTAAGTATGTCAATTACATCAGGTTAGCTAGGCCAACAGACAGGGGAAGTAGTCAGCACTCGGATATAGTTATCACAGAGACCCAAATTCAAGTACTACTGCCGGAAGCCGCTATTTTTCAAGCTATTGATGATTAGCTAAAGAATACCAACATGCTTCCCATCTATCATTTCTTAAAATAGCGACTAGAAGTGGCATAAGCCTCTACAAGGGGATCATACTCTAAAAGTCTTCCAGCATAACCACAGGCAGAAGCCAACCAACTCAGCCTCCACAAAAATATAAGTCAGACATCTAAGCCTCACAGAAGAGTTACAGCAGAAATCCCTACAGGTGTTGGAGGACAAGAAAAATGGTAAATTACATACAACTGTCTAGGTAAGTCAACTCAGCAACTAGGCAACTACAGTTGCAACTAAGGGTTAAGATAACCTAACAACTGGCTGTCTAGTCGCTGACTCGCCTGGTTCACCTGGTTGGCTATATGTTTAGGCAGGTACAGGTTATTTCTATGAATATAGGGGCAGCACGGATCTGCAGGTATGCGTCAGCAAGATTTCAATAGCAAGCTGTTCTAATAGTAATGACCGAGTTGTTATACATCAGTTGTAAGAACAAGCAAAGAGGAAGATTAACAAGCGGAGTAGCAAGTAACCAGGTAAGAGGTATACTCATAAACGCCTAGACTTTGTAGAGTTTGTAGAATTTACCAGTTTATGGAACAGACGAGGTTGATCTTCGCTAATTCCTTAATTCTAACTAATGCAACTAGGTTTTGTACAATCTTTCAATAATTAAACAGTCATGATTGAAATGATAACCAGGTGTGACTACTGATCAAAAATATATTACACTTAAGAAAGAGCTATGCACCGCACTAAGTGGTGAATTACATCACGTAATGGTACATTTCCTACATCTCAAATACAAGGCACATAGTATGGTCATAGAATAACCACCGGAACCTCGAACATCTTGCAGTGAAAATAATGTGATAAACAACTGTTAATTGGGATAATATCTATCCCATACTGGTAAATTAATGGATTTCCTTCGTCGCAGACTAACACCACAACACTCTTCAGGACACCTTGTTCTCGAGAATACTTTGTCTTCACTTATGTTTAAGGGTAACAAGCGTATACTCACAACACTGATGAAAAATAAATAAATAAATAAATAAATAAACAAAGACTGAAGAAAGTGAACAGTACCTCACATCTGTTTCCTCAAGCACTCTCAGACCAACACTGAGAAACGGCGGGCAGCAGTGCTAGTCTCGTCTGCCAGTAGTGGTGGTAGTGGTGGAGGGTCGGCTGCCGGTTTGTGCTAGTGAGCTTGGGAGAAGTGTGGCCTTGTTCGGTATTACACCCTTATCTCACTCACCCCTTGCTTAGAAACTTCCCCTCTGAATAATAAAACAAAGTAATACCCTTATCAAAGCACGACTAGTGTTTTCAGAAAGCCAGGAAACTCATAAGTGACATTAAAGCAATGCAGACCATGGCAACAAGTACATAAATGAGAATAACAGCAAGAAAAAAATACAAAAAAATAAAAGTGAGCGCCGTTTTGAAAGCTTTGCTGCTATTACTACAACTACTACTGCTAATACTACAACAACAACAACTACTACTACTACTACTACTACTAATACTACTGATTTGATACACGAAACTCGATTTACTCGTTGTTTGAATGATGATACGTCACAGCATGATAAGTAGGTTCTTACTCAACCCTTCTGGCGTTATATAATAAATGGTCCTCGTATCCCGCCTCTCTACATATTTACCATGGTGACATTCATATGTTAATCAGGCATTTTCCCTTCCCTTATATGAGGAGGTTCAAGGGCAAATATTCATCTTTTGTTGGGAACCGTGTGCTGATAATGACTCCTGACTCATATATTGTGATGAAGGGAAATGGAACGCACTAATTAGGCAGACGCCACTCTTTAATGAAGTGACTATATGTAAATATAAGTAACATGTTACCGTATGAGCAATTGTGCGGTGCTCTCTCTCTCTCTCTCTCTCTCTCTCTCTCTCTCTCTCTCTCTCTCTCTCTCTCTCTCTCTCTCTCTCTCTCTCCCTCTGGTCAGAGTGGAAAGCACGGGGAAATATATGATTATCACAAGGCTTTCCACATGTTAGGGACACACACACACACACACACACACACACACACACACACACGAATTTATTCCGTTCGCATAAAAAAAAAATTCCTGTAGCTAATATGATCTGCACACTATAACTACAATGCAATCAATATTTTGATATTTATGCGAGTGATTGGCAGTTAATATGGTATTTCTCAGCTGACCACTCCAGTGCCTTGACTCAAGTTCTGATGATAAGAATTGCTTCACGTATGATAAGTAATCTTAATATTATGATAACCCAAGTTGGCCTTACAAGTAATAACCCGGACTACTTCTTTTTCTTCTTCTTTTTTTAAAACACCTCCTCTCTGTCAATATTAACAGCTTTAATATTGCTTCTTTCCTGCTTTCCTTCTCTACAAAGTCTTTGCACACTTCCTCTTCCCCATGAAAAGAAGGCAGGACTAACCCAAATCCTCACTAGATTACTTTGATGACTTGAAATTAGAAGGTTAGCTATTCCTAAACCACATAATGTTCGTTCCCCTCTCTTAATTGCACGTTCAGCTGATACTTCTCTGCACTATGACGAAAAACTGCTAGAGTCGAACCCATTGCAATACAAACTAAATTCACTAAAAGATCATTCTCACAGCAAATACCGTAACTTGATTGTGATTTTTTTTTTTTTTTCATGCAGGAGGAACACCTGCCTAGGACCAAAAAAAAATACAGTAAAAAAAAAATAAATAAATAAAAATAAATAAAACTGAGATGCCGGTCTCCGAATAGTGATGTTGCATATTAGTTATAATCCAATCACTTCTGTGGTGATCTATTGGTAAAATTCAGAGAACTATTAAAAATCGTTTGCTACACACACACACACACACACACACACACACTGAGAGAGAGAGAGAGAGAGAGAGAGAGAGACAGAGAGAGAGAGAGAGAGAGAGAGAGAGAGAGTTGTACCTTGCCTGATAAAATCTTGTAAATAGAAACATCACCGATCCCATGGCACTAGTCATCGGAATTCTATTCTTATTTTCCCAACTTTAATATAAACAGAGCCTCCCTCTACTTTGTTTTCTCATTTACGTAAAGTAATGTACCCAGTTTCAAGTGCCATGTTACTAGGTTTGACCTTGAGACGTGCTGTAGTGAGAGGTCTTATTCACCATTTCTTCCCTGCGTAGAACTATAAAATAATGGGTACTGTAGTGTATTTTTACAAATCAGACGTCAATTTCTTTTCTAGCCGTCCACCATCAAAGAATTACAGATTGCCTTTCTTTTATGAAAATAAGCGGTATCTGATTTGCTTTCTCTGTGTTCACATTTCGATTACGATTTTGAAATTGCGATAAGCCCGCAAGAAATTACTAGAAGTGGACCGCTATGCAAAGAAAAGGATAACTTATATATATATATATATATATATATATATATATATATATATATATATATATATATATATATATATATATATATATATATATATATACACACACACACACACACACACACACACACATACACACACACACACACACACAAACACGCGCATTTTTTTGTAAAGCCGTTTCCTTTACTTGTATTAGACTTTCATATCAGATTGTATAAAGATTTACTATCAGTTAAATAATTCCTTATCAAGGAACCACACGTATCATTAGAGTTACTGATTATTAATTAGTTGCCAATAATCACGTGCATACAAATTGATCGAATACAAAATACATTTAAATTTCTACCCTGTTACCTATACGTAATTGAAAAGATATCGTGCAAACTCATCATTCCGCAGCCTACGCAATAATGAAATAATGCAGTAGCACTGAATGCGACAGCAGCAGGGGACGTATCCACCCCTTATTAGAGTACTCGACGAGACGACATTATGCAACAGCATATCGTCCAAACTCAAACACCGATTGTGGTAACGTAACTATTACGTACGTCGTATGAGTACTGTGTGGCGGCAGTTTTCGCCGTTGGAGTAGTGCCATATCACTTATTTGTTTACTTCATTACAATTATTTATTCATACTGTATTAATATATAAATAGTTATTTTCCTTAGAGGAAAAGAGTCACATATCAGTAGGAAATAAAAAGATGCATATGAACGTATAACGTCAGAGTGACTCGCATATACATACACTTTGCAAGTCACTGTGACTCGCCCGGCCTCTCGTTGCTCTCCACCTCGGCTGGGAGGTTTGCCTTCTTTCGCTCAGCTACAGTACACGGTGCATCATAACGTTGTGATGATAGTAAAAGCCTATTATAACTATATCACGTCGCCTAACGACTGGAAACATTTAGGGTTAGCTCAATATCATATTCTTTATTGCCTCAGTTTACCCTTGAGCAATGAAAACATGATGTCATCACGACGTGTACTTAAGCAATGATTGGTGGAGCCAATCGTGCGCAGTGACAAATATACTAGTCACTACTTTGGAAGTAGAGGGAGTTATCGTTTATACAGTAATGTAGTGTGCACGGCAAACTTGACGCTTGAGTCGTCTGAATTCTCGCTATGCATACAGCTCGGTGACGCTCACTTTATAACACACACACACACACACACACACACACACACACACACATATATATATATATATATATATATATATATATATATATATATATATATATATATATATATATATATATATATATATATATATATATATATAAACACACACACACACACACATAACAACAACACCTCTCCTCTACTAAACCTCATCTTCTTTTCCTCACTGAAACACAGGTGTCTGAGGCAACTGACAATAACCCCTTTTCTGTTCCCTCCTACTTACTCTATCCTCATTTTCAATCCAAAGCTGGATGTTGCGCTTATGTACGCAACGACTTAACCTGCTCTTATGCCCACGCTCTTGAATCTTCAGAGTTTTCCACCATCTGGCTACGACTACAGAGTCACTTTCAAATTAAATTTATTTGTGCTGTATACTTCTCACCTAACTCCTCTGACTATAAGAAATTCTTTGACTACTTAACTTCCAAAGTGGAGCACATTCTGACTCTTCTCTTTTGCGGAGATCTCCATTCTTGGAGACTTCACTGTTCACTACCAGCTTTGGCTTTCCTCTCCCTTCACTGACCATCCTGGTGAACTAGCATTCAACTTTGCTATCCTCCATGACCTAGCCTACTCGTATTCCTGACCGTCTTGGAAATACGCCCAACATTCTTAACCTTTTCCTACCCTCTAATCCTTCTGTTTATGCTGTCACCCTCTCTTCTCCGTTGGGCTCCTCCGATCACAATCTCATATCTGTATCTTGTCCTGTTGCTCCAATCACCTCTCAGAGATACCTCTGGCGCTTTGCCTCTGTTAGTTGGGCTACCTGAGGAGGTATTTTGCTGATTTTGCTTAGAATGACTATAATAGGTACAAAAGGTACTTGATCCTTCCATCACCAGAATCTCATGTGCTTTATATTTCTGCCCGGAACAATGCCAAGTCTGTTCTCCAACTAGCCAAAAACTTCTTCATTAATAGAAAGTGTCAAAATCTTTCAAGATCTAACTCCCCTCGTAACTTCTGGCAACTAACCAAAAAAAACATGTCCAATAACTTTGCTGCTTCTTCTTTCCCTTCTTTATTTCAACCAGATGGCACCACTGCTATCACATCTATCCCTAAAGCTGAACTCATCGCTCAAACCTTTGCTAAAAAACTCTACCTTGGGCGATTCAGGGCTTATTCCTCCCTCTCCTCCACCCTCCTCCGCTCTTCCAAGATACCATGACCCTTTTGAGTAAGGGAATGACAACCTAGATTCCTAGAGATTGCAAAAGAAAGCGGGACAGACTTAGAATTACGTATAGCTGGAGAGATGAGATAAACATCGTTTGGATGTCCTGCTAATGGATTGGATGCCAACAGAGATAACTATAGAGAACATTATGGGGAAACCCTTGTCCTCCAATGCAATTATGAAGGCTGATGAACATGGTGATCATCACGATGGCGATGATGATGATGATGATGATAATGATGAGAGAGAGAGAGAGAGAGAGAGAGAGAGAGAGAGAGAGAGAGAGAGAGAGAGAGAGAGAGAGAGAGACTGCCATAAGTCTGATGACTCACTTAGCCTCATCATCGTTATCAGTTTTGATGATTTTCACATTTGTCGCCTAATTATTGCATTTACAAATTATTAAGATTTATTAATGTATGATAGCTGGTCAATAGAAGTCAGGTTTTCATGTCTGATCTGGCACTGTTTTTTTGGATTTTATTTTTTATTTATTTATTTATTTTTTTTTTTTATGTAGGAGGGGCACCAGCCAAGGTCAACAAAACTGTAAAAAAAAAAAAAAAAACCCACCGAGGTACCAGTCCCCAAATGGAATCAGAAGCGGTCGTCGAAAATTAAAGGATGATTGTCTTGAAACATCCCTCTTGAAACAGTTCAAGTCATAGGGAGGAGGAAATACAGAAGCAAACAGGGAGTTCCAGAGTTTACCAGAGAAAGGAGTGAATGATTGAGAATACTGGTTAGCTCTTGCATTAGAGAGGTGGACAAAGTAGGGGTACATAGAGTTACATAGATA
>NC_087162.1:82500-97500 GCF_035594125.1 Scylla paramamosain | reverse complement strand
CAATATGGCGTACTGAATAAGTCGGCTCCTCTCAGCGACCGTCTAAAAAAAACTCATTTTGATCATGAAACAAAAACAGAGGAAGACACGCTTCAGAATGAATCTCAGCACGGAGTATCGGCCAGGGAGGAGGAAATACGGTGTTTTACAGAGTCATGTCACAAAACTGTCATGGAGAGGGAAATGAACGTGGGTGTACCGGAACACGATCAGGATGCTTCTCAAGCTTATGAATACTTCCCTTCCTCTTTGTCAGCCATCACCAACATGACTAGCATCGGGAATCCATTGCGGAAGGACCTATGGAGAAGATCTTGGGGTAGCCACCCATTACCTTCCAGAACGGAATTCACACCCAGAACTGGGGCACGCTGGATGACTTTTTTCCATGACCAGGCTGTAGCGGCGGTGCTTCTCTCACGTAACGACACCATGTACGACTGCATCGTGCAGGAGGTCATGTGAGTAGCAGTTTATTTGTCAAGCTGCCCTTTTTCAGTTTCACAGAGGTGCTGTATAGTACTTTTTTTTTCGCATTCCAGTGCAGTAATCATGTGGGGCAGCATAGCGATAACCAAATTTTCATGACAGTCGGACTACACAAGACTAGAATTCTAACCACACATAGTACCATTTTTATCTTCTGTAAAAAAAGAAAAAAAATCTAGTTTGCTATCTCTGAAAGCAGGCCTGACCGTTAACATTTGACCATACAGTTAGCTATAGTTATTCGTCCAAGACGCCACAATACGGTATTTTTACTTCATTATATAGTGGTTTGATATATTAACCCGAATTGTCTGCAAACTTATTAATGTCACAAAGTATTATTAATACAGAGAGAAGTGGGAACAGCGCAAGGCTCTGGAGTACCTGGGGGAAATTATGCCTCTGCAGCCAGTGGAATTACCCACTATGGTGCACTTATCCACCCTCTGTGGCTTTTTAAACACCCCCCGGCCCGCTTCACGACCCACAGGTGTGTATGTATATATATATATATATATATATATATATATATATATATATATATATATATATATATATATATATATATATATATATATATACATATATATATATATATATATATATATATATATATATATATATATATATATATATATATATATATATATATATATATATATATATATTCTCAAACATCCTTTCTTTCGTAGCCGCGAACATTAACCTGTTGAGTCAAGGTCTTTCGATACTGCAAGGGATCCTCCCTGGAACCCTTTGGTGTGGTAGGAGTGACCAAGCTGTTTCCTACCGCCAACTTGGGCTCCGAACAGAGCTGGATTCATGCTGCCGCACTCACGACCACTGTCCAGTCAAGTTGTTGCCCATGGCTTCCAACTACGGCCTGACCAATATCAGCCTCAAAACCAAGTGGGTGCATTAATGTGTATCACCACTATGAGTGGTAAAGGTTGTGCATGGTGGTGCTTGTATGAGCCGAAGTGACCGTAACATATTGTGGCCGTGTGTGTGTGTGTGTGTGTGTGTGTGTGTGTTTCTAATCACTGTTTCTGCACGAGCAGGTCTCACTGCTTGTGCGATTTGGAATTTTACCGGTGCTTGAAGGCCGCCGGACAGTCTGATCCTGTCGCCAAAGCAGTCGGGGAGGTGTACTTCAACTTCCTTCAGTTGGATTGTTTAAGCACAAGGCCCACAAACCCCATTCGTGCTGCTGACGATGCGTCGCGTGTCACCACGCCTACAGACTCACAGAAAGAACAGTCGGATCACCACAATTCTACAGCAACTGTCAGTCTTTCTAGTCCACGCATGGAGTGTTCTCGACGAGATTCTAATGGAGGGTGCCGCATGTGGCTGTTAAACCCACGAGGCTTCACCCATGGCCTCCACTTCACACCTTCTAACTTAACATTCTGAAATAACCATGTTAACAATAGTGTGTGTGTGTGTGTGTGTGTGATATTTAAATTACTTCAAAATCTGTTAGAAAAAAATATCTTTGCCTTTATGATTTAGCAGAACACTTGTGTGTGTGTGTGTGTGTGTGTGTGTGTGTGTGTGTGTTACAGGTATAATCCAATATATATACAGATTTTTCTTGTGTATAACTGTTTTGTAATTCATCATCATCATCATCATCATCATCATCATCATCACCATCATGCATAAATCCATTGTAAGACCAGTGCCTCCTCCCAGCTTTCTCCATTCATCGCTAGTCGGTTATCAGTCTTTTCGAAGTCATTACCAGGAGCACGATCCATACACTAGTACTGCGTGATTTTTTTTTTTTTTTTTTTTTTTTGTTCAGTAATAATGTAAGGCCGATTTTCACAACACTTCGTTGCTTGCCAGATATGCTTCAACTCATTGTGATTTAGATTTTTTAACCATAGTTTGTGCTAAATAAATATATTTGTGTGCACTTTATATTATTTCATCCTTTGTGTTAATCTCATCTCCCGGAGTCGAGTTGCCTCAGGTCACCCCTATGTCTTGTTTCAGTAAAGAATACATTAAAAGAACATTAAGAATTCCGATCAATTTACTGGAATTTAGATAACTCACAATATCCCTAACACTGTAAAATATTCTGCTTTCTACTGAATGTCGTGATTGCGTACATGGAAAGACCCATGAGTAAGACTGAGTTCAAAGATCCAGTCACAATCATTTGCCTGGGTGCTTATCACTGCTTGACTTGTCACCATGGTGGGCGAGCTTTTCGTTACCACCGAGGAAAAAAAATATAATTAGCTGGGTTTGTATTTTCCTTCTGGATTTAGAATCATCAAGATTTTCCATTTTATATTCCCGGGCAATTCTGACACAATTGAGCCACTAGGCCGAGTACCTGCAAGACGTGTGGTGATGTCTGGCAGCTGTAGCACCTGGCAGCAGCAGCAGCAGCAGCAGCAATAGCCAGAGGCAGAGCCACTAGTGATCTGCTGTTTGTTTGTACCGTGTACGATCACCACAGACGCGTAGATGCTGGTGAGGCTATGATGTGATTAGCGATCATCGTACAGCTACGTTGGAGGCAAATATAACAAGAAAAAATATCCCAGTGTTGGAGAAAGAAGATTTGTGTGAACGGAGGAAGCTTTACGTGTTAGATAAGCCCACTGATTGTTGCAAAACCCCGCGACTTGGCAGTGCAGGAGGCGTGAGGTGTCCCTGCAACGCCCACTGCTTGGAGGTCACTTGTTACAAGATCTCGACGCGTCAGGTGGTATTATGATCTGCCAGGAGCAGCTGCACTCAGCGGATGGTGAGGAGAACAAGCTTCCCAGCGAGGTGGTGGTGGTGGTGGTTTCTAGAGGCCAGCAGCGGACTGTCTCTACCTTGACCTGGCCAGAAATAGCTTGGAGAAGACATTTTTAAACTCATTCGAAGCTTAATGACAGACGATTTATATACTCAATTGCTTCAACTTGTGTGGCAATTAAGTCATCAGCGTCACATTTAACTACCAACAATACCTACATAGCGCGGGCAAGAGTACAGCCCATTCTTTGCCTTTGCCTCCGTGAAAGATAGAAGTTGCACGGTGTGAATCAAGAAATATAAGACAGATACTCTTATCCACGGAAAAGTATATATAGTAATAATCCATCGCTATGAAGCTGCTTCCAGAGTCCTCGGGTTTCGAGGCGATCAACAGCGCCCTTAATATTGAGACAGTTGATGCTAGCATTATGGGAAGGTAGGTGTTACATAGTCTTTGTTAATAGGTAGCCACACTAACGCTGGACATTCTTAGATATCATTCTCTCTCTCTCTCTCTCTCTCTCTCTCTCTCTCTCTCTCTCTCTCTCTCTCTCTCTCTCTCTCTCTCTCTCTCTCTCTCTCTCTCTCTCTCTCTCTCTCTCTCTCAATAATATTCATTAGTAAATCTCCCTTATCACACAGGTAATAATCCTACTCTTGGCAGATTAGTAGTGTTGTACTACACCAAATTCCTCAAGAGCCGTGGTTCTCAACTCACTTCAGGCCACGGACCACAAACCCAATAAAAATAAAAATATTGTGGACCATTTAAATTTTGGATAAGGATACATTCAGCATTATTATTAATATTCTGTACTCCGTACAAAGGCATGAATATCACAGAACCTTTAGTAGTTTTGTTTCCACTAGTGACTAACTTTGATGTTGAGGTATCAACATTGGTGGCTGGAATCCCCCACAAAGCTGGCATTTGGTCTTGATGTTCCAGGTTATGTGTGATTGCTCCTTAGGCCTTTATAGTGGAAACTTGTGTAAGGAAAAGACAAAAAAACAAGCAGTATCCACCTTATGACTTTGTAATCTTGATATTTAGCATGCCATATTCCCTTCAAGTAGCTGCTTCTTCACTGCCTCAATTATCCTTTGTTATCTCTCTACACAATCCCAAATTTGTCTGACTGAGGTACTTTTATATTATGTCTGTTCTGTCACTGTCATACTTCACATTTCAGTGTTTCACTTTCTCCCATGTAACATGTCTGGCACAGGTATATATTTTACCACAGGATTGAGATTACCTGCATTCATGTTATGCTTTATGCCTTAGAAAAGAATATCATCACTTATGATTCCCTAATACCACTTTTCATATATGCTATGTAGTCTCTTTTTTCCTTTTCTTTATTTTATTTTTCCTTCTCTCTCTCTCTTTCTCTGACTTACATTTCAGTGCTCTGTCTGTCATACTTTCCACTTTCTTACGTCACACTCTGTTAACCCCTTTTCATTTCTGTTGATTATTCTGTTTATACACACTCTGTCTCACCACAGGCAGTATTTTGTCTTGCATCTGAGAGACATTTATGCCTCTGACAGGTCACTAGTTTTTATATGACATGGGCATTCTTCTTGTTATATTGTCAGGCTACAAAAAAAAATGATGGTTATGTTTCAGAGCTACCCGTATTACTATCCTTTTTTATCAACTTTCAGGCTAGAGAGCTATTCCTGCAAGATGGTGGGTCAGGAGAAGGCATTGTATAAACGGTTCCACAGTTTCTCTGGCTTGAGTGACATGCAAGCTCTCTCACCACCACAGTCTATGATGGAAGCCTCTTCTCCTCACTCTCATGCTAAGTATGTTTGACTTAAGCCCCCATCACACATTCAAGATTCTAGTCACAACAGCATCAAGAATGGCAGTCATACCTCTGTCATGACGCAGTTTTGTGGTCAGTCATGATGAGTCTTGACAGCTGTAAGTCTTATTGGGCCATCCCCTTTTTTTTATGCATGCTTCAAAAATTTGTGGAGCTCACTGACTATTCAACCCATCATAGCACTCTCATGATGCTGCCGTGATGGTCATAGGTCTGTCATGATGCACTCATGGCAGTTATAGGTCCATTGTGGCACAATCATGACAAAAGAATTTTTACAGCAGCGTCACAACAGAACTATGACTGTCATGATTGCATCACAACAAACTTAATAGTGTGTCATGACAGAGGTAATAATTCTGACAGTTGTTTGACAGTTCAGAATACTGCATCACAGAGAGCCTAAGAATGCATCACAATAACACTACATAGATGGACAGACATACAAATGTGTCATAACAGCATCATGACAGAGCTAATAGTCATAGCCTTGTCATAGTCTTGTCCTTGGTGATCAGTTTCTGCAACAGGTGCTCCCACTGACCATACAGTATTCTCCTGGCTATCCAGGAGAATACTGTATATATCCACAAAGATCTTTTGCTTCATTGCTTTCTGGTTGCCTTGTCCTTTTTTTGCAGGTGAGTTCTGTATTTCACTAGCAGTGTCTGGGTATGGATGGTCTGCAACCTCAGCTCACATAATAGCACCAACTTCTGCACATTGTTGTCTATCAGCAACATACCATTGAGATCCATTGCATAGATGTGGGAGTGATGCAGAATGTCACTCATGCAGGTACTTGCACAACTGTGGTGTCTGGTGGCTGTCCCATCCCTTTTTATATATCCCGCGGTCACCTAGAGGTATAATTGTGATGCCATCATGACACTATCGTGACTCTGTCTTGCTCATTGTCACTTTGTTATGACAGCAAAAATTACTGTTAAATATCAAAATTCTGCAAATCTTGATGTCATAGCACTGTCATGATGTGACAGTCATAGGTCTGTCATGATGGTGTCATGATCTTCATAGGTCCGTTGTGATGCTGTCATTACACTGTCTTGAGTGACCAATAATCATAACCATAATATCACAACTGCACCAAAAATTATATTCTTGGCACTGTCGTGAGGAGAATCTTGAATGTGTGATGGGGGCTTTTTAAGGTGTGGCCACACTTGTCCAAAATTTGTGTTTGTGACATGTTCCTGACTTTGCCTAAGACCAGGTTCTGGCCTTGTTTTTTATAATTTTTTGTTGCCCTAGGCCAGTGTCTCTTACATGAAAAAAATAAAACTGTTCTGAGCACTAGTATCTAGAATATGTTAGAAACTCCGCCAGAATCATACTTTTAGCACAGGTGTTGTTGCTAGCCTTAGCTGTATCATGCAGTGTTTTGGGCAGCGTTCTGAGGTAAGTGTAGCTACACCTTTACTAAGATAGTTGTGAGTTATCTATGTAGTATAGAGGGTCCTATACTGTGAAAAGATGTCAACAAATCAGATTCAAAATCTTGAACATTTTACTAAATTTTCCATGTAGATCCATTTTAATATCTATGTAGAAGATGAATTCATAGATACTCGTATATTCTTACTGATTGACAGAAAGGCTTTTCATTTGAATATTACGTGATAAAAACCATTATTAAACTCAGTGATATAGCTGGTACAAATAAAGTACACATGCACACACTTTGGCTTTATTCTGTTGCATTTATAATGCATTTGTATATTCTTATGATATAAATAGGATATAGAATACTCTTGTACATTAGGTATCTGTACCATACCTTTTTCCTTTTGATCGTGTCCAAGAACAGTACATACTTACACATTTTTCGATGGGAACTCGATGGGAACTCATGGATTTTGGAAGTGTAATCCTAATTTTTCCGTATATGCTTCAATTCACTCTACAAGGATTTATATATTTAAAAGATATATATATATATATATATATATATATATATATATATATATATATATATATATATATATATATATATATATATATATATATATATATAGATAGATAGATAGATAGATAGATAGACACACACACACACACACACACACACACACACACACACACACACACACACACACACACACACACACACACACACACACACACACACACACACACACTTTTCTATACAGTTTTAAGATGTCCCTTAGCTACTTCTGGTCCGAAGTCGGTGGTGCGACCTCATAGTGGGTGGACCAGTGGCAACGTGGATGCCTGTGAACCTCCTGGGCGAGGCCACCTGGGGGCTGGTGGTCAGAGCAGTGCCATTTTTTACAAAACCAGTAAGACAGTTTACTCATGGCAAATTTTCAAAATTACATAGAAAAATACATCTCAGTATTAAGATTCAAAATTTCATATTTTCTGAAGAGCAACAATGTACTTTAAATTAGAGTATAAGTTATGACCAGTGTAATGTATGAATATTCTCTCTCTCTCTCTCTCTCTCTCTCTCTCTCTCTCTCTCTCTCTCTCTCTCTCTCTCTCTCTCTCTCTCTCTCTCTCTCTCTCTCTCTCTCTCTCTCTCTCTCTCTCTCTCTCTCTCTCTCTCTCTCTCTCTCTCTCCCCTTTTGGATAAAAATTATTAAATAAATCACCACTATCCATTCATGGTAAACTACTAAGTGCATTTCTTCTAACTCATTCAGAATTTTTCCCTCAAAAATCAATTACTGTCTTCCTATCTGCCACAGTGAATGCAATAGTCATCCACTTTATTGTGTGTGTATGATGCTTCAGTATTTTTATGACCATATATAAGTAGTCATCAGATATGAAATTTGTATGAAGTGACTTAAGAGTTGGTGTTAAGACCACAGTCTCCTGGCAGGTTTAACCTTGGTGGTAAGGCCAGGAGAGGAGGCATTCACGGCAAACTGCACCACGCACCCTTAGTAGGTAAACACATTGGAACCTAAGAGTAATGCTGATAGTGACATAGTAGCTTCTGAACATCCAGAAAGTACTACAAGAAGTTTTTTTTTCTGTCTGTTTCTGGATACACCCATGCACCAAACAAACACTTTTAGGGCACTGCATTGCTCATTGTTTACTTACTTTTTTAAAACTTTATGCCTGGAGTTGATGTTAAAGAATTCAATGTTTCAGTATGATGCAAAAAAAAAAAAGTGTTTAATAATTAGGCTCTGCAAAGTCTTCTCTTCATTTCCTTACAGTTATATGAGGAATAGAGATATAGCCTTGTCCTTACTGTGTGACTCATGGTACATTGGGGAGCCTCTTTTGGTCTCCTCTGTCAAGATTAAGATCTGTTCTCAGGAGTTCGCAAAGCAGTGGAGGTGAGGATAGTCCACTGGCTGACAAAATCAACCGCAAGACTCTCTTCTACCTCATCTCCACCTTGAATGCAGCGTTTTATCCAGACTATGACTTCAGCAATGCCTCTTCTCAGGAGTTTTCTCGGGAGCCATCTGTTGAGGTAATGTATAGGCATCCAGAAATAAGTATACTTCTCTGATTTATGTTTATGATTGTTAGATGCAGGTAGGATTAATTAATTTATGTATGTCATACTGCCCTGCTAGTAATCATGAGCAAGTAATGTTTCAGAGAATTCCTTTTTGCATTATGTTTGGCACTTAAGATTTACATTGGGGAAATTAATGGTGACAAGTAAAAATATTTTTGGATTATAAGGGCATATTCAAAACTATGCAAGGCATGTGAAACATTACAGGGTGAAAAAGAAGCATAACTGAGAGAAAAATGTGTTTGTGGGCAGCAAGAAGACACTGGCAAGGATAATCAAAGAGAGGTGCACATGCTTGTACTTTGAGGAAGTAGAAGTAGTTTTAAGGAATTCTGGAACATAACTTGGAGTGTAGCCTTGATTATCAAATACCGCCCAACTCCTGTATATCACTAATGCTGAGCAGCTTGGCTAAGAAGGTATGTATAGTACATCCTAAATATGATGAAATAATTGACAGGAATACTATGTTGTTATGTCTGACAGTCACTGCATTGAGCCAGTGATGGTGTATGTTAGCGAAATGAGTGGTGTTGTTGAAACACTGTTACACTTGCTGTGTGATGCCCATATGCTCCTTCCACCTTCACTCATCTACAAATAACAAAGAATCCAACTTACTGGTTGTAGTGGCCACATCATCAACATTCTCCTTTACTTCATTATCACTATCAGTCATTGTCACATATGCAAGATAATTGCATAATGCTGGCTTGTATGTATGGTGAGTGGATGCAGGGCTGCAAGTGGTTATTAGGGGGCACTGATACCACTGACATGTCTACCTCACATTTGGCTCCTCTCTTACACTCAGAGGTTTATCAGTGTCGTCGTCCTTTTATCACTCCATCGCTGCACTCATCAAAGCCTTTGACACTATATCACATTCGGAATTATGAAGTGGGCCAGACTGACAGATACAGACTGAAGAGATGTCAACAGTAGGATGATTGCAGTGATATTGATGCCTCCACATCCTCTCTTTTCTTTCCTCTTCAGGCCTCATTGACATAATTAATGTTTTCATTTGGAACAGGGGGGGATAATCTACAGTGTACTTACAGTAATGATAAAATGCTTTGAATTAGGTTACCTGAATGAAGATGTGAGTTGTCAATATGACTGCACCACCACCTCCATCAGTACCACTGCCACTATCACCACCATTGTCACTCTCTTCCACTGTCAGATTAGTACCCTGCCTCAACCAACTCACTCCTCTCACACATTTCATCACGATTTCATTTAACATTCTCATTTTCCCTTACTGATCATCAGTACTTCATCAGGTTATACAGATTGGCACATGTTTGGAAGAATAGGTTTCCTCCCTTTAAGTGACCTGGGAGGCTACTGAGATTTCCGTCTGAGGTTAATTGCACTGTACAATGGAGGTTCACAGCATGGTTGTATCTCCCAGTGGGAGGTGTGGTTGCCACTTTCCTACACAGCTCACAATCACACAACCCCATGCAGTTCAGTAGGGGAGATATCTTGTATTGCATTTATTGGAAACCATTAAATGTTTAAATGAATTTGATAAATTTGGCATTTTCTGCTGCATTTACTTAATTTCTCTTGCATATTAGAGTTTGCTGAATGCAAAGAGTGTTCATAAGGCTTAAAAGGTTTATTATATTTGCTATATCAGGATTTACTGTAGTGAAGTTATACAGTATTTGAATGATACCTGCCATTTATATATACAAGTTCACAGACCATTATCCAAAATGTTGGGAACCAAAAACCTCTGAAAGCCACCCTGACTCCCCAACCCCTTAAAAAAAAAAAAAAGTTTTTTATTTTAATTATTTTTTTTTTTTTTTTTTTCCCTAATTTAGTTGGCCTTTTTGCTATTACACTTATTAGATATTCACATTTTTTAGGATGGCATGGCCTCATTATTAATCATGCAATAGAAACATAGACACACTAATGAGGCATCCTTGTCAATATTTATATACAATATCATTTTTCAAACTCCCAAGGAGATGGCTGCAATAAAACCATTTCTTCCTTGGATGCCTCACTCCTCTCATTTTCCCATTTCCCCATTCTGTCATATTCTAACACTCTGTCCTCTCGTTTTGTTGGTCATCCTCTTGCATCCACTGCATTTACCATACCTTTATAGGCACTTTTCATCAGCATTACTCATAAATAATTGTGGATGATTACTTGTCATAATACTGTTTTATTTTATCAAAAGCACCCTATCTCATTGGTAATAATAATGTTTTAAACATAGCCTTTATTATGTACATATTCATATTCATGCCCACTTTCTAGAATTTGCTGTAGCTTGTAGCTTGTATGCAATTTCTTTCATCAGAATATCAGTTTTAACAAATCTCAGGGTTATTTATATATTTGTAGAAATTACATGGAAACATTTCAGAAATCTAAATTGTACCATTATATTCTTCAGTGGGTGATGCGCACAGTTCAGAAGCAGATGATGGCTGTTGCCAGAGCAGAATTTATGGCAGTTGAGTCAGAGCTTTGGGCCGCCTTGGACAGTGCCATTTGTCTGCGCGAGTGTGAGATTTACTCCTACAATCCTGGTTAGTTGCTTTATCATGTATAACACAATTAATTATTGCCATATAAGCAATAATGCTTCATTCACAAACTGTATAAGTCTTATTTCTTACTTGAATTCTTGACCAGGTTTAAAATAGAGAACATTAGGAAAATAGAAAAAAGTAAATCACATATGTATTCTTTATTATATTCTTGCAGCTAGGACTGTGGTCTGAGGTGGTAGCATGTGTGAAAATTGATGCTTCAGTTTTGGGAAACTGGGAAATCTCAGCCTAGTTAACCACTGAACACCAGTTTTTTGCTAATAATTCCTGTAGTCAGAGCTTGCTTTGGTTACAATTTCCCCCATTATTTTTCCCATTTGTTCTGTCACAAGGCAGTCAACTGCTGCATTTGCAACTTTACCATGGTCATCCCCTTGAGGGAGTTCACAGGATCAAGTATCAAAATTATGAAGTAGAAAATATATACAACTAGGACTGGATTAAGACTTCTAGACCAGGTTGAACTGGATCTGGATTTATTAGTCACTAGTGTTTTTAGGTCACTAAACAACCATCATTCGAGCTCCTGCAATAAGAGTTGGGAGGAAGGAGTCATGCATTAAGGTTGGGTTGATACAAGCCACTTTTTGTGGTCAATGGCCACCATAAAAAATTGTCACCACAAAAAAATGATGAGTAGGAGCACCATGCACATGAGCCATTCGGCGGCACCCACAGTTGAGGCCAGTGCCATATGGATCTCATGGAAATAGCAGCTGTTTGTGCTGTCTTTGTGAAGATGGAGCACAAAAAGTACAGAAAGTAGTAGGTGCACACCATAGTTAGTAACAGACTGTTGCGTGGAGCATTCCACAGATTATTTTTCCTTAATATTCTTGTCACTGTATTTCTTCAGATTCAAATCATAAAGTGCTGGTCTCTTCACCTCTGTGATCACTATTTCATAGTCAAACAACTCTTTAGGTATTCTTCCCACTCACAGAAAGGAGTACTTAATGCTGTGACAGACAGGACAAGATAGTGCCACAGTAGTGGGAGGCAGGCCAGGATAGCGGCCACCAGTTGTGGCCAGTGTGTGTGCTGCCATTTGAAACAACAGTTTCTATCACTGGCTACCGTGGTTGGCCAAAGTGGCATGGTTAGAAAAATGGCTCTGCCCACCACAATTCACCATTTTTTTTTGTGGCTGCCACAAAAAAGTACCCCATGTGAATGGATCCATATAGATGTGTGTGTTCTATATTTGACTTTTTATTTATTTATTTTATTCATTTATTTTCATTTATTTATTTATTTTTTTATTATATATATATATATATATATATATATATATATATATATATATATATATATATATATATATATATATATATATATATATATACTTTTTTTTTTCAGTGGTCACTGACCACAAAAAAGGGCTTGTATGAGTGCAGCATAAGGGGAGGGAGCTTGGAATTAATGGGAGGAGCTTAGACTTTACAAGAAGAAATCTGGAGCTAGGAAGAAGTTTTACTGAAGAAGGAAATTAGAGTTTAGAAGTTAAAAGAGTAACCTACCCATCCACCTACCCACACACCCTCTTAACTCTAAATGACAGTTGCCAGTTAGTAAATAAACCAAGATGATCATGTTGTTTGTGAACTAAATGCTTTTCTTCGTGGGATGGCTTTGGTTTTGGTAACACAAGCAACAGACTCATTAACAGAGAGGGCTAACTGTAGTGTGAAGAACAATGCAGCTGTCACCAAACAGGCCTTACCAACTGGAATGTAACCAACTTTTTTTTGTTATTTAAAGGTAGTTTTGTAGTTAATGATGCTCTTTTAGGATATAACACTTACAGATGGCAAGAAGATTAACCATGTTTTATTAATTTTTCTTTCTTTATTTCATCAATATTTTATTTGTTTAGTATTTTTTTAATTTATTGACTGATTTTTCAGATCAGACATCTGATCCATACTCAGAGGATGGGTGCCTTTGGTCCTTCAACTACTTCTTCTACAACTCCAGATTGAAGCGTATTGTATTCTTTACAATGCGGTCTGTATCCCAGTACTGTGCCACACCCCTTGACACAGGGATGATTGGAAACAGTTGCATGGACTTTGAAGATGATGATTAGGAAATTTGAGAAGCTGTAATGATCTTAAGGCTTTTTTTTTTTTTGTCATAACAAATGAGGATCATGATGATATGGCCCTAATTGATAATTATTTTTGCTTATCATCTGAAATGTATTAAGTAAGACTGAGCCAGCTTGATGAAGAAAGGGTTACTGAAGGGTTGTAAAACTTGGTAGAAAATTTTTTTCAGTAATTAGAAAAATGCTGACTCTTAAATTATTTTGTGTATTTGAAGGCAGAAATTCTGATCCCTAAAACATTAGGGTACAGCTGCAAGTGATGACTTAGGGAATATCAGGGTGCAGTAATAACCAATCCTGCACACTATTCTATACTGCTATATGATTTTGGTGGGTGACATGTGCCTTTAGGCTACGTTGAAATATATATATATATATATATATATATATATATATATATATATATATATATATATATATATATATATATATATATATATATATATATATATATATATATATATATATATATATATTTTTTTTTTTTTTTTTTTTTTTTTTTTTTTTTTTTTGACTCTGCAGTCTGATTTCCTAACATCCATTGTCAGTAATTGTCTGTTCTTTCTGAAATAGATTGGCTATTTAAAAAATTCTGGAACTCTCCCAGTACAAACATGCTAACATGCTAAAAAAAAAAAAATGCAACACTTATTTTGTCTTAGTGGTAAAGTAAGAAAGTTAGAGGCTAGGAGTAATGGAGTAATGTGTTTTCATTTGAAGGTATATTTACTGTATTATTAAATGTTGTGCAATCAGACTGTCAGAGGAATAAGGGAGAGGAATCCTCTCACTCCTTTCACCATCCATGTGTTTACATTGGGGGCAATTGTCTCTGTGTGGGCAAGGTAGGCATGGGGCATTAGCAAGAGTATTGCACATGTTCACTCACCACCTACTGATATCGTGTGCACTATATGACTCGTGCAAAAGTAAAAAAAATCATTTAACATAACAGCACGAATATCCCTCATAGTCTAGTGTTCCTTGTTTTCCCTCTCCCAAGGGTGAGGTATTGGCTTCTTCCAGGCCTGCTCGCTCACCCTGGATACACTCAACAGAGTTACACAACTTCATTTTAACCGTCATTGTTACCAAGCAGTACAAAAGATAGTATTCTGTTTAGTCTTATTTTTTGCCAAGATTGTGTTTTCTTTCTTTCTTTTTATTTTTTATTTTATTTATTTCTTTTATTTTATTTATTTATTTTTTTTTATTTATTATTTTTATTTTTTTTATTATTATTATTATTTTTTTTTTATTTATTTATTTATTTTTTGCCTTGCTATATATAAATGAGATAGAGTCAGCACCAAAAAAAGATGACAAAATTCCAAGTAGGTGACAGCATCCTTGCTCCATCAAAGTAGATTTATTTGCTTGTATAAGTGTGTGGAGCAGTGATAATATCTGGCCTGGCAACTCAAGGTAGGTGATGGCCTTGGCACACACACACATTAGCAGTTTTAGTATAGATTTGATAGCTGAATGATAAGATTTTTTTTTCATGCATTCATTCCTGAGTTGACTTCCACAAGTTACTTTTATATATCTCCATATCACCCATCAGTAGCTACTAAATTGCATATTACTGGTAACAAAATAACTTCTGTTGTTGCTGTGTGCTGAGGAATAAAAATAAGAAACAATTAGAATTGTTGGAGTTAGAGAAAGAACTTT